>NC_057812.1:398985020-399151215 GCF_018294505.1 Triticum aestivum | reverse complement strand
AGTGCTCCTCTGAGTGTTGGTCCGAACTGGGTGATGTTCGGCGCCCCCTGGGCAACCAGGGTCTATGCCAACCGGACGTCTTTCCCATCCGGTGTGCCCTGAGAATGAGATGCGTGCGACACCTATCAGGATTTGTCAGAAAATCGGGCGGCTTTGCTGGTCTTGTCTTACCATTGTTGAAATGTCTTGTAACCAGGATTCCGAAATTGATCGGGTCTTTCCGGGAGAAGGAATATCCTTCGCTAATCATGAGAGCTTCTGATGGGCTAAGTTGGGACACCCCTGGAGGGTATAAACTTTCGAAAGCCGTGCCCAGGGTTATGTGGCAGACGGGAATTTGTTAATGTCCAGTTGTAGAGAACTTGACACTTGACTTAATTAAAATACATCAACCGCGTGTGTAGCCGTGATGGTCTCATTTCGGCGGAGTCTGGGAAGTGAACACGGTCTTGTGTTATGCTTGAACATAAGTAGTTTCATGATCACTTCTTGATCACTTCTAGCTTCTCGGCCGCTGTGTTGCTTCTCTTCTCGCTCTTATTTTCGTATGTTAGCCACCATATATGCTTAGTGCTTGCTGTAGCTCCACCTCATTACCCTGTCCTACCCATAAGCTTAAATAGTCTTGATCACGCTAGTGTGAGATTGTTGAGCCCTCGTGACTCACAGATACTTCCACATAGTTGCAGGTGCCCATGATACCAGTGCAGGTGACACAACCAAGCTCAAGTGGGAGCTCGATGAAGATCTTGGTCGTTGTTATGTGTCTTTTCCGGATGATCAGTTGTGGTGCCCAGTTGGGATGATCGGGGATCTAGCATTTGGGGTTGTCTTCTTTTATTTTGGTCCCGTAGTTGGACCTTTATTGTATTCTGGATGATGTATGTTTAACTTGTTATTTGTGTGAAGTGGCGATTGTAAGCCAACTCTTTATCCCTTTCTTATTCGGTACATGGGATTGTGTGAAGATTACCCCACTTGCGACTAAACCACCATGCGGTTATGCCTCTAAGTCGCGCCTCGACACGTGGGAGATATAGCCGCATCGTGGGTGTTATAAGTTGGTATCAGAGCCATCCCGACTTAGGAGCCCCCTGCTTGATCGAATCGCTGACGTTATTGAGTCTAGATCAAAATGTTTTGAGTCTTAGGATTATATATATCGGAGAGTGGGATTATTTTTACTCCTCAGTCCCTTTGTCGCTCTGGTGATGCCTCCTGACGTAGAAGTTTTGACTTTCCTCTCGTCAAATTTCACTAAAAAAATTTCTAGGATCACACGGGTATCTTGGAATCATTCCGATATTCTTGTGACGAGAACATTGTTCTTGGTGCCTCCTGACATTTAGGGGTTGTGGCAGTGTGCCTGGGAGTTGAGCTCTGAGGTGTCGTCGTCACAATTTTATGGTTGTAGTTCTAGAATACCTGAGTTTCACCGACATCAAAAATCTCTTTTATGCAGTTGTTGGTGAGATAACCTCGACGCCACCCAGTATTTGGCGGGAGTTCGGGAGTATTGCCATAACTCGTATAACGTATGCTTTTCGAAGGTTGAGGTACACGATTTCCGAAGGTTTCTTGGTTATGTGTTGAAGGATGGATACAACTAGATGTAGGGATTGTTAGTTTGGGTGAGATATTATGCTTCCCCTATATCCCCAACACCTGATTGCATAACCAGAAAGCTTCAGGAGTTTATAGGTGGGAATTCAAGTAGATCCTAGAATATCTTTCCAACAGACACATGATACGATATGGGATCTATCATATGTTTGTTTCCAGTTTATTCTGCAAGCCAAATCCTTTGTTTTGTTTTGAGTTTTGGTATTCGCGTTGCTTCAAAGTCAAATGTTGATTCCATGCTTGTTTCTAAGCAGTGTTCCATATTCCCGTGGGAGTATAAATCCTTCTTGATCATCAAGGTTGTCATCTCAATTCTATTTCCAACCGGTGTGCTTCTCTTCAAGATGATCCTATCATTTTTCCCATTTGCAAGATGCAATCTCAGTTTTCTCACCGGTGTTTGTTTCATCCGTCCCAAGGTTCCTTTGTTTTCCCGCCCTCCCACCCTTTTTCTTCAAGGACTCATATTTCTTAATCAAGTATCCATCATATGGGTGTGAAGTTTCTTCATTCTTTCCTTCAATGTTCTTACCCGGTGATTTCTCGTGGAGATACTAAGGAAGCTTCAAGTTCATCATTCTTCGTTCTATTTCTTCTCCGGTGGATTCAATTCAAGCTTTTAGTGTTGATCATATTCCTTTCCTCGTTTTAAATGTTTTCTCATGCCACCTCTTGCTATTCATGTTTATCTAGAGTGCTGAAGATATCCCAAAAGATTCAAGTTTCCATTCTTGTTCCTTCCAAGCTATTTCGAGGTTGTTACCTCGTTCAAGACGTTCAAATCAACTGGTGCATTATCTCTTCCTGAGCAATCGTTCAACGGTGTTTCTTTTAAGTGGGCCCTAACCCACAGGTCTTTCTCTAGGATCTTACCTGACTCTTCTAATTCTTTTCGGAGTTATTCTCAAATTCATTGCAAAGTTTGACGTAAGAATGAATTATCATCAGTCATATGTCTTCCTCCAAGATGTTTCAAATTCTTTTCATCGTTGGCTGAACTTCTTCATTATTCATTCTCCCGGAGTATCTCAATAATTCATGGTGGTGTTTCTCGTTGTCATTCTTGGATCTTGAAGACCGAAGAGGATTTCCTCTTAAATCCTCACCCGCTCTTCCAAAGATTCGTGGTTCAAGCTTGCTGCCATCCTCTCATATTTTTTTCGATTGGAGAATCCTTTTCACCCATCCGGAGAAATTCATGAGTATTTTTTCAGTTTGATTCTTCGGAGTCCATCATCTCAGAATAATGCATTCCAGTTTTCAGTTCTCGTTGTCCAAATTTTACCAGTGCATCATTCAAGCATTCTTTAAACAGCCCACGATCTCTTTATTCTCTTTCATCTTGATTCTCTTAAGTATCTTCGTTCCTTTTCCAATTCTTCCTGATGAATTGTGCTTTTGCCACTTTCATTTTCAATTCTTACGGTGGTTTGTTCAAGATTCTTCTTCCTTTGTTTTCATATGAATTCATTCGTTGTTTCCAAATCCTACCAGTGGTTTGTTGAAGACCTTCCCAAGTTTGTGCTATATCTCTCTTAATCCTTTCTATGAGAATAAGTAGTATGCCAAATCCGTTGCTTCTCATCAATTTAATTTGGTGAAGGATGCGCATAACATAATTCTTATTATTGTTTCATACAAGTGATCTAGTTTCTTCTTTCCAGAGTTGTTCATCGTGTCACATTTCTCAGTTCGAGATGCTTCATCTTTTCTTTTCTGGAGTTCCAAGTTTTCCGCATTATCTCGTCACGAAGTTCCAACTAATCATTGCAAGGCTTCAATCTTATTCTTTTCCCTTCACTTCTTTTTGATCATTCTTTTATTATCGGAGTTCTTCATGGAGGCTACATGATGGTTCGTCAAGGATTCCTCTCATTCGTCATTTGTTCTTCAAGATTTCTCTCGAAGTTATGATCCGCCAAAGCTATACTCTAAAATAAACATGGTGTTCAACACATGTCTTGTTTTGAGGAGTTCAAGCATTCTTCATATTGCATTCCGAAGTGCAGTTCTTTCTACCTTATCTTTTGAGGTGGTGTTATGCCATTCTTGTCAATTTCTTTCGTGTTTCATGAGTCACAAGTTGTTAAGAATGAGATATTTTAAACCCATCATTTTCTCTTCGTTCATGAGATCCTTTGCAACCCATCAATCTCTCCGTGGGAGTTATCATGGGTTATATTTCACCTAAATCCTTCCCTAAGGAATGTTGCTAATTATGGTGCTATTTATTGATCCAAGTTTCCTCCTACTCTCACGGTGAGAGAAGTTTTTTTCCATCTCTTCGTTCCTTTCAGCTAACCAATCTTTTGGTAGTGGCAGAATTTCACCCCAAGTTTTGGGATGTTTTCCTTAAGCCCACAACAAGCTTACTCTTTTCGTTGTTGGTTTTCCAACAACTCCGTTCGACCCTTCTCCTAAAGATGCTTTTTCAAGCTCATTTGAGGTAGAAGATGTTGCTTTCTCCTCCGTTCTTTTGATTCCATTCTTTCATTTGTTCTGGAGGCATTGTGATGTTGCTCTCTTCGACCCATCATCTTGTTTTGTCAAGATCATGTTCTTTCCTTTGCTTATCCATTCAACTGGTGTGTCATTTCATCCATTCAAGTTCTCTCATCTTATCAAGTTTTGCCCCCTTCTCAGTCGGAGTGCTATCCAAATTATATCATTATTATTCCTTCTCTATCTTGTTTTAACTGGAGTGTTGTGTCTATCATTCCTCTTCTAACCGGAGTCTCATCCAAGTGCTTTCATTTTGCCAAGCTCATATTATTGCCTTCCATTTCCAACTGATGTGTTGTCGTAATAAATCTTTATCGTTCCTTGTTCATCTCGTTTCAATCAGAGTGCTTAAATGTACTTCTTGTCCATTGTAACATTTTTCTTAGAGCTCTCAACCTACAAGGTTCTCGTAATGTTCATTGTTCCTCTTTTTTATCGGAATGTTTTCAACTTTGTTCATCTTGGTTGCATTCTTTCTTTAAATTTGTTCAACCTCTCAAGGTTCGTGGTTTCACTCGTTTGTCCAAGAAGCAACTTAGTTTTACCTCTTCTCTTCATCTTCTGTTTCTCTCCGGTGCCATAGTGGTGGAGTGTTGTGATGCCCCGAGACCGTTGCGCCAGGTGTCTTCTAGTTTTTCGCTATCTTTGCCATGTATTTTCTTGTGTGTTGCATCTTGCCATGTCATCATGTGCATTGCATCATCATGTTTTCAAAATTTGCATCCGTCCGGGTTCCCCAGTTCTCCCCGTTGTCCGTTCTAAGCCCAGACACACTCGCACGCGCCCGCGGCATGTCCAAAATATTATTTTGTAAGTGGTCAGAAAATGTTCTAGGAATGGGACGAAAGTTGGCGTGCGGTCTTATTATAGTGTAGATAGACGGCTGTCAATTTTCGTTGCATTCGGAGCTCGTTTGATAGCCAAACCGTTAAACATATGGCCGCAATATAGTCGGTCTAACGTCGGATGTTTTCGGTCTCCAAAAACTGCTGTCGTGCCTCTCTCTCTTTTCTCTCCTCTCAGCCCAACGCATTCTGGACAGCCCACAAGTTCCAACCGACCGTCCGAAACTTCCCCGGACCCGACCCGGGCAGTCGTTACCGTTGGGTCCGGATCATCCCCAAACTTCTATAAAGTATCATCGATTTCTCGTTGGAATCTCCCAACCTAAATATCTTGGACCGCCCGATTACGATCGGAAGGACCTAACCGCCCTAAAATGATCTGATTTGCTACATATAGACCTCCTTGTCCATTTACAGACCAAACCCTAAATTCTAGGAAGTTTGTCCCCCCCTAGCTGCCGCCACCTACAGATTTCCCCCTCCTTGGATCAGCCGCCGCCACCCACTCACCAAATCTTCCCCTCGGGATCCCCTCCTGATCCAGCCTGCCAACCAGCAACCGCACCTCTCCCTCTCAGATCGACCCCGTTCTCGATGCCGAATGGATCAAGGCGCTGCCTTCGCTCCCACGTCTCCTATGGATTCATCTCAAGACCAACCAGCTTGCCCTGAGCCTCCTCGCAAGAGTAGCAGCAGCAGCCGACGACCAGCGCCTCCGCCTCACCCTCGCGACCGGCGCCGCCGCCGGCGACCATGAGATAAGCTTCGCTGCCCTTCTCCTCCTCCCGTTGTTTCTCCGCCTCCCTCGTCTTACCTCTGTGTCTCTCTTTCTCTGTTCAAACAGGAGCTCCAATCACCGGCCATGGACACCCGTGCATTCCCATCGTCGGCCTCAAGCCCCGCTGCTGCTGCCCTTGCTTCCTCTGAACCGCGCCCCGCCGTTGCCGTGGCCTACAACTCCAGCGGTGCCTCTCGTCGCGTAGCCGTTCCAGTCGCGTCACCCCTTGTCTTCCTTGCTCCGGATCGAACGCCAAGCCTCCACCATCCCCGCGATGTCCCTGCCGCCAAGTCGACGCCTCCATCCTCTACATCGCCATGGACGCGCAGCTTGAGCTCCGCGCCCCGCCTTCCTCCGCCTCGCCTGTGACCTCCGCTGCACTAGGTCCGGCAGCCCTGCGTCGAGCATCGCCTCTTGCCTGACCTCCTCGTTTGACTGCTTGTTGGATCCAGCAGGTTCCCATCGCTGCGTCATGTCCGGCCGCCTCCTCCTTTGCTTCTGGTTCAAGCAGGAGGTCAACACCCCGCCTCAAGCCACGACCGCACATCGCATGCATGCGTTGACCATGCCCAGGCCCAGCGCCTCACCTCTGCAGCCTGTGCCTCGCAGGCCCAGCTCCCCTCGCCCGCGTGGACCAGCCCAATGCGCCTTCAAGGCCGGCCCAAGCCGCTTCGCCGCCCAGCTAGGCTTGGCCCATGGGTGAGCGCCCACAGCCCTCCTCTATGTTGGCCCAGCAGTGCACTCAGTTT
Organism: Triticum aestivum; assembly: GCF_018294505.1. Taxonomy (NCBI): domain Eukaryota; kingdom Viridiplantae; phylum Streptophyta; class Magnoliopsida; order Poales; family Poaceae; genus Triticum; species Triticum aestivum. Next base: position 399,144,718 of record NC_057812.1, on the reverse strand, counting down.
CGTCCTAGTGTTTTTTTCAGTGCCTGTGATTTTAGTTATTATCAAGGTTTTACAAATTTATAGAAAAGTCCCTCTAGATCATGAATTTCATAACTTCAGAACCATGCATCATAATTAAACAAACTTAATATGTAAAATGCTTAGAATTTTGTGTAGTTTCATAATATGCCACTTGTATCCATGTTTAAAATGTTGTTTGTTTAAATTTGCTCTAGTGACATGCTAAAATGATTTAATTCATAATTTAATAACCGTAGCTTTAAATTTAATAAACTTTATATGTAAATGGGGTATAAAAATGCATAGATGAACATGGTGGCAGTACTTTGCATGTTTAACAATTCTAAAATTGTGTATGGGGCAGAATAGTACCAACTTTAAAATATGCACATGAGGATTTTTTCGGACTTGTTGCTTGTTGTTCCGGCCTCATTTAAACTTGCCTAGATAGGTAGATTTATTATGCTTCACATCTTGCCATGTTTAACAACATTTAATATTGTTGGGTACATAAATGAGAGTGAACTAAATGATTGAATGTGGTGTTTCGTCAATATGCAACTCGTTGCATATTGAGCTCCACTTAATTTTTCATATTGTTTGTGCACATTGCCATGCCATGCCTCATTAAACCGGACATGCATCATACTTGGTTGTGCATCATGCCATGTTTATGTGATGGTTGTTTACTATGTTGCTTGCTTCTTTCCGGGTTGCTTCTCTCGTTAGCTTCATTTTCATTCGGGAATTGTGAGGATTCGATCGACTACGTTGGTTCATCAACTTCTTGGACTCGTTCTTCTTCCTTGCGGGATCTCAGGCAAGATGACCATACCCTCGAAATCACTTCTATCTTTGCTTGCTAGTTGTTTGTTCTATCGCTATGTTGCGCTACCTACCACTTGTTATATCATGCCTCCCATGTTGCCATGTCAAGCCTCTAACCCACCATCCTAGCAAACCGTTGTTTGGCCATGTTACCGCTTTGCTCAGCCCCTCTTATAGTGTTGTCAGTTGCAGGTGAAGCTGAAGTTTGTTCCATGTTGGAACATGGATATGTTGGGATATCACAATATCTCTTATTTTAATTAATGCATCTATATACTTGGTAAAGGGTGGAAGGCTCGGCCTTTTGTCTGGTGTTTTGTTCCACTCTTGCTGCCCTAATTTCCGTCATACCGGTGTTATGTTCTTTGATTTTGTGTTCCTTACGCGGTTGGGGAGTTATGGGCCTCCCTTGACAGTTCGCTTTGAATAAACCTCCTCCAGCAAGGACAAACCTTGGTTTTACATTTTCTTAACAACCTAAGCCTTTTTCTCTTGGGTTTCTGGAGCCCGAGGGTCATCTTTATATTAACACCCCGGGCCAGTGTCCCTCTAAGTGTTGGTCCAAACTAGGCGATGTCCGGTGCCCCCTGGGCAACCAGGGTCTAGGCCAACCCGACGTCTTGCCCATCTAGTGTGCCCTGAGAATGAGATACATGCGACTCTTATCGGGATTTGTTGGCACATCGGGCAGCTTTGCTGGTCTTGTCTTACCATTGTCGAAATGTCTTGTAACCGGGATTCCGAGACTGATCGGGTCTTTCCGGGAGAAGGAATATCCTTCGTTGCCCGTGAGAGCTTGCGATGGGTTAAGTTGGGACACCCCTGCAGGGTATAAACTTTCAAAAGCCGTGCCCGCGGGTATGTGGCAGATGGGACTTTGTTAATGTCCGGTTGTAGAGAACTTGACACTTGACTTAATTAAAATACATCAACCGCGTGTCTAGCTGTGATGGTCTCTTTTTGGCGGAGTCCGAGAAGTGAAAACGGTCTTGTGTTATGCTTGAATGTAAGTAGTTTCAGGATCACGTCTTGATCACTTCTAGCTTCTCGACCATTGCGTTGCTTCTCTTCTCACTCTTATTTGCGTATGTCAGCCACCATATATGCTTAGTGCTTGTTGTAGCTCCACCTCATTATCCTATCCTACCCATAAGCTTAAATAGTCTTGATCTCGCCAGTGTGAGATTGTTGAGCCCTCGTGACTCATAGATACTTCCACATAGTTGCAGGTGCCCATGATACCAGTGTAGGTGACACAACCGAGCTCAAGTGGGAGCTCGATGAAGATCTTGGTCGTTGTTATGTGTCTTTTACGGATGATCAGTTGTGGTGCCCAGTTGGGATGATCGGGGATCTAGCATTTGGGGCTGTCTTTATTTTGGTCCTGTAGTTGGACCTTGATTGTATTCTGGATGATGTATGTTTAACTTGTTATTTGTGTGAAGTGGCGATTGTAAGCCAACTCTTTATCCCTTTCTTATTTGGTACATGGGATTGTGTGAAGATTACCCCACTTGCAACTAAACCACCATGCGGTTATGCCTCTAAGTCGCGCCTCGACACGTGGGAGATATAGCCGCATCGTGGGTGTTACACAAGAGCACAGCCTCAGTAGAGAGTGCCGAATTAATCGAACTGGTAGCTCGAGTGACGCAACTGATGCGCATCGGCCTGACCATTAATGACGTAATGGCCATGACGATAGACCGAAGAGTCCAACCACTTCGGCATCACCCTCACTTATTGTGTGAGTACAATGGGACCGATGATTCTTCACGAACCATTCAGGAGAGCTTCTATGACCAAGCAGCTTTCGGGACACCTTCGGCCGGAATCTACCAAGGGACGACAGAAGACTTCACCCAATGACAGTTCCGCAATGGGCTATCTTATTATAATCCTGCTGAAATAGTAAGTTTTCTTTTTGATCTCCCATCCTTCCTTAAGTTTGTCTCAACACCTAACCCTCCATGTACTTTAAACAGAGATGGAGGCATTGGCTTGAGGGCGTAAGCAGCCTGACTCCTGAGCTAGAACTGCATTGCCGAGCAAAGGACCCCCTATTCAACGAGGATGAAGACCTGGCCCTTATTTATGAAGGGAGGAGGGTTTTCTTGGAGAGCCTTGACGGCTCAAGGGTCGATGTTACCCCTGACGCGCCGGGGATGAGGCCGGCATCATCAATAACACTCCCTTCCTCAACTCGAAAGAGAGCACCTTGTCCTCTAGCCACTAGCCGTCTAACTTCTCCTCCAAAGCAACGGTGCTCCAAGCGCCCATGCAGAGAAATGGCTCTGCAGGAAAGGGTCCCCCAGGAGGTGCAAGAAGCTCAAGCCGAGGTCACAGGGTGCGCGATAGCACCCCTTTGATTACGAGGTAATTTTTTATTATTGCCAAGTCTAGGACATGTCGGGTATTTAACTTACCTGATTATTTTGCAGACAACCCTCAGCAACAAGTGCGAGAGTCGTGGGATCCGCGGCCACGCCTAGGGAGGTAGAAACTCATGCTCCCCCTGGGATTACATCTGAAGCCCCCTGACCCGAGGACTCGGTGACTAGCTCAGCTACCCCTTCCGAGATCCAATGTGCAGCGAAATATCGCCGACGAAAAAAATCCCTAAGGAATCCAGCCTTCTCAGATCAGGAGTTCACTACTCTAAGCATGGTGGATGCTTATCTCGGGGCAGCCCGAGGTTCCTTTGATCAATAGTTGACCGTCTTGTCGTGAGGCCTGCGGGTAAAATTTAATCCGAATTCTTGGTACTTCGGACTTTCGTGTATTTGTTTGAGGACAAATAGGACTACCCCTGACGGTAGTAAATCCTAAGGCTTGGGATGGGCCGCCAGGACCGTGCCAAGGCTTGAAAAACAATTGACGTCTGTTGTCCCTGAGGGAGTCCTGGATTAGGGGGTGTTCGGGTAGCCGGACTATACCTTCAGCCGGACTCTAGGACTATGAAGATACAAGATTGAAGACTTCGTCCCGTGTCCGGATGGGACTTTCCTTGGCGTGGAAGGCAAGCTTGGTGATGCGGATATTCAAGATCTCCTACCATTGTAACCGACTCTGTGTAACCCTAACCCTATCCGGTGTCTATATAAACCAGAGGGTTGTAGTCCGTAGGCAACCAACTCCATATACAACAATCATACCATAGGCTAGCTTCTAGGGTTTAGCCTCCTTGATCTCGTGGTAGATCTACTCTTGTACTACCCATATCATCAATATTAATCAAGCAGGACGTAGGGTTTTACCTCCATCAAGAGGGCCCGAACCTGGGTAAAACATCGTGTTTCCTGCCTCCTGTTACCATCCGGCCTAGATGCACAGTTCGGGAGCCACTACCCGAGATCCGCCGGTTTAGACACCGACATTGGTGCTTTCATTGAGGGTTCCTCTGTGTCGTCGCCTTTAGGCCCGATGGCTCCTTTGCTCATCAACAACGATGCAGTCCAGGGTGAGACTTTGCTCCCTGGACAGATCTTCATCTTCGGCGGCTTCGCTCTGCGGGCCAATTCGCTTGGCCACCTGGAGCAGATCGAAAGCTACGCCCCTGGCCATCAGGTCAGATTTGGAAGCCTAAACTACACGGCTGACATCCACGGGGACTTGATCTTCGACGGATTCGAGCCACAGCCAAGTGCGCCACACTGTCTCGATGGGCATGATATAGCTCTGCCGCCGAACAGCGCCTTGGAGGCCGCATACGCATCGGTTTCGACCATTGATTCGGAGCCTACTGCGCCGATCGAGGATCAGAGGTTGGATGCTGCCTCAGGGGCTGCGATCTCAAAGGCGATCGAGCCGAACGCTAGCCCCGCACTCTGCACTACCCGTGACTCCGAGGATCCCGACTCCTTCCCGGACTCTGAACCCCCCGCGCCCCTGCCAATCAAATCTGATTGGGCGCCGATAATGGAGTTCACCGCCGCAGACATCTTTCAGCATTCGCCTTTTGGCGACATCCTGAATTCTCTTAAGTCTCTCTCTTTATGAGGAGAGCCCTGGCCGGACTACGGTCAGCGAGGGTGGAATACGGACGATGAGGAAATTCAAAGCCCACCCACCACCCACTTTGTAGCCACTGTCGATGATCTAACCGACATGCTTGACTTCAGCTCCGAAGACATCGATGGCATGGACGACGATGTAGGAGACGAACAGGAACCAGCACCTGTAAGGCGCTGGAAGGCCACCTCGTCATATGACATATATATGGTGGACACTCCAAAAGACGGAGATGGCGATGGAACAGTGGGGGATGACGCCCCCAAGAAACAGCCAAAGCACCGGCGTCAGCGGGGCCGCTCTAAATCCTGCCGAAACAAAAACGGTGATTCCGGCACGGGAGATAATACTACCCCGGATAGCACCAAAGAACACCCACCTCAGCAAGATTCGGCACAGGAAGATGGAGAAGCCAGCCCTCATGAGAGAGCGGCAGACCGAGAGGTCGAGGATGATAACTATATGCCTCCCTCCGAAGACGAGGCAAGCCTCGATGACGACGAATTCGTCATACCATCAGACCCCGCCGAACAAGAGCGTTTTAAACGCAGGCTTTTAGCCACGGCAAGCAGCCTCAAGAAAAAGCAACAACAGCTTAGAGCTGCCCAAGATTTGCTAGCTGACAAATGGACTGAAGTCCTTGCGGCCGAAGAGTATAAACTCGAACGCCCCTCCAAGAGCTACCCGAAGCTGTGACACCCCAAAAATTTGGCCTTGTTTAATGAATAAATTTTTTGCCAGGAATTAAAACTTTGGATTTCTGAGCTCCATTTTGATTTTTAAATCTTTTCCTTCCCTGTTATGATGAGTTTTTCCCAGAGAGAAACTTTCCCTTATTTAATATAACTAATTAAATAATTAAGTTGCTTGATCTTTACTTTCTTGGAAATGGTTTTTCAAGGTTTTATGGCCATATTTGAACTATAACAATTGGATAAATTCACCTCAAATTCCAACCAAAATTTGGAGATGTCATGTGATGTTTTTAAATCACTTTTGTACAAAAACATCTTTATTTTATGTAATATTTTGAGCTCTACAGCAAATTTTGTTCTCTGGTCCAGTGGGCAATTTTGCACTACAACCCTTTTAAATAATTCTTTCTAGCCTCCACCAAAATTATGGGATATTGGTAGTAGCATATGATTCAACATTATGCAAAAACCCCGTGCTGTTCTTTGAAAAATTTGAGTGAATCAACCTCATTTTCATTCTGGACCAACTTGATGGTTTGTACAGCAACCATATTTTTGCTTGCTCTATAACCCTTGATTATTTCTCCTACTTGTAGTCCTCCATGTTAAACCCTTAAGTCCAGGAGCATGCACCTTTTGGATCATTTTTGGTTCATGAAATAATGCTATTTATTTCCTGTCCAGAATTGAAATTCTGCTAAACTTGCACTAACAAGTTTCTACTTTTGGCAAACTAACCTCACCACTCTCTCTAGCATCTAAAGAGACCCCAACCTGGAAGTTTTGGCTACCCCAAGAGATGCCTAGGTGCATGTGGCATTCTATCGAGCACCCTGTAGGCATGACCAATTTTGACATGAGTTTTGGCATTGCACTGTGAGCTTGCACCTCTGATCAAACAAGCATGTCCACTAGACTCCCCGTTTCTCCTAACCTAGATCTGCTAAATGCCAGCCTCACCCAAGCTCTGTAGCATGCTCTGGCATTACGTCGAGCACATCCCGTGCACGCCCAGGGCGCGAGCAGAGCTTGCGTTTGGCACGCACGTGCGCCGAGCCGACACGCTGGCCCCCACGGTTTTGGCCCGCTCTGCAGCACCACGCCACGCGCTCCCCTTCTCACCGCAACATGCCAAGCCGCCCCTCGCCACGCCCCGGCAGGCCAAGAGCTAGCCGCCACGGCCGCCGACAGCCCCTGCTCCGTTCAGCGCCGCACAAGCCTCTCCCGCTCGCCACCTGGCCCCTGGAACAGCGCGTGCTCATCCGCGAGTGTGTCCACTAGCGCTCGTCGCCGCCACGACGCCATAGCTACAGAATGGCGGTCGCCGGCGACCTTATCCGCAGCCGCCGCGGAACCGACCTCGACGAGCTATAAAAGGAGGCCCCCGAGCTTCCCCAAGCACGCAGGCAACCTCAGGCCACCCCTATGGCACTCCCCTAGCTCGCATTCGACCCGGGGAGGCCTCCTTCCTCATCTCCGGCAACTCCTGCCGCCGCCACCGTCCCGGCCAATCCGGCACCTCCAGTACCTCCCCCTCTCCGTTCTCTTCGCCAGGAACTTCCTCATCCTCCCGTGAACCCGTCCCCCTACTCAATTTTGATCGGGAACCCCAGTATCCCCAAACACACTTTGCTCCCGAGGCCACCTCCACCGAGAAGCTCGCCGCCGGCAGCTCCCTCCGTCCCCACCTACCTGGCGACCACCGGGAGGACCGCCCTGGAGTGGCGGATCCATCCCCGCCCTTTGAGCCCCGCGGGGAGCCGCCTTTCGCCGGCGACGATCGCCGTTGCCTCGCCTGCGTTCGGGCAGAGGAAGAGGAGGGAGGGATAGACTGGTCAAACCTGACCAGTGGGGCCTCTGGACCCACTGTCAGCGACCCCGTGCCTGTCCACGTGGGATTAAGTGAAGGCGTAATCCCCTAGTACGTTTCCCCCGCTCCGAAAGCATATTCCCCTCCGAAACGTTTTCTTTTCTGTTTTATTTAAATAACAGATTTGACCAAAACTTTGACTGGTTATAACTTTTTAAATACAACTCCAAATGAACTGATTCTTTTTCCTACCTCTCTCAAATTTCACCTAGTTTATTTTAAGATTTATTTGAAAAAAATTCAGAACAACTTTTGGTGCTGTTTTTATTTTGTGTGTTAATTCTTTTATATTGCTAAAATAGGATTTTTGAAGAGAGGAGAAATGTTTCAAGTTTTGGAGTGCACCCTGCCTTTCCACATATTGAAGGCAAGCATTCTGAACCCCGGCATAATATTTTTGTGTGTTCGATGACACGTTCATAACATCACCTCACTTTGGAGAAACTTGTTATTTCATGTGATATGATCATATGCATGGGTGCATGTTATTGATTTCCATGCTGTTGGAAATGGACACACTTGTGATGATAATCACCCTCATGTGCCTTGCATGCATACCGGCAGGAACCCGGGAAAACCTCTGCCTTGGGTAGGCATGAGTTTGTCGCTGGTCTCCATCGGGGCGGTTATGTCTGGTATGGCATGGCAAGGTGATATGAGCGGTGACTCTATTGGTTGAAATATATTCGTCATGCTAATCATGCAGGGAATACTTAAACCTCCTGAGTCGACCGTAGATCGAGTCTTGTGCCAGTAACCCCCATACTTGTTTCGTACTACCACTCGTCTCTACAGCAAGTAGAGTACGGTTCAGTAAGTTGTCAACCTCTTTCTAGCACACACCGTACAGAGAGGCCATGGTGGAAGATACCAGTTGTAGCTGGTAGGTAGGCCACCTGGTCCGGGGGCATGGGTGTTTCCGGTTGGGACCGAGAGGGGAGGCCACCCCTTAGAGCGCGCGATATAAATTTGATCCCATGCTACGCGAGGTTGTAGCCTCCCCACTTAGAGTTTGCTTAACAGGTGTCGTGGGTGATTCCAGACACGTGTGAGATAAGCTGGTGTGTGCAAGTTAGGTGTGTTTTCAACAAAAAGACCGTAGACGGAATTAGTCCCGATGGACTAAAGGAATTCGTTACTCGTGGGTAAAGAGTACACCCTCTGCAGAGATTAAACCTATTCGAATAGCCGTGTCCATGGTTAAGGATTACAGTCTGGGATGGGTCAGGTGTCGGTCTTAGTGTCGGTCTTCGAGGTGAAACTGTTAACCAGAATTGGAATTACTACTTGTGACTTGTGATAACGATGATTATTATTATTGTTGACTAACCCGTGATATTATTGTTATTATCGAGTATGTCTGGGATGGTTCTACCTCCGGGATATTCATTATGATTGTTTATTTTAAAGCCCTTTATGTGGTGTCGCTCAAACGCCCGACTGTGGCATTTCTTTTAAAGCCCTTTATGTGGTGTCGCTCAGACGCCCGACTGTGGCATTTCTTTTAAAGCCCTTTATGTGGTGTCGCTCAGACGCCCGACTATGGCATTTCTTTTAAAGCCCTTTATGTGGTGTCGCTCAGACGCCCGACTGTGGCATTTCTTTTAAAGCCCTTTATGTGGTGTCGCTCAGATGCCCGACTATGGCATTTCTTTTAAAGCCCTTTATGTGGTGTCGCTAAGACGCCCGACTGTGGCTTTGCTTGTTATTTATTTCATAAATTTTAATACCACTATGTTATTGCAATTTTATAAATAACTTGCTTGCACGCATCAGAGATTTATTTATCTTTTGTGACTGACATCATGAGCATAAAATATTTTCAGCACATCATTGTTATATTATACCTGTGTTCATAATGTTTGCGAGTACATTCAAAGTACTCACTGGCTTGTCCCTGGCTATTGTCTTGGCCAGATTTTCTTGCACGAAGAGGAGCGACGCGATGACAGCCCCGGAACCTAAGTAATGAAGATAGCAGCCTCGCGAAGATAGGAGTTAACCTGGTCAGCTATTCCCGTGGGAAATGGAGTCCCATAGACACTGATGTTTCACAACCCGCTTCCGCCATCAACCACTAGAAACCATTTGTTGTACTCACAGGCCAGAATGGCCTTGTACTACATATTTTGTTTTCTGCTTGGAATTTCTGTATCAAGTTGGAGCCTCATCAGCTAACAGTAATCCTGGGGCTGATGAGCACGACGGTCTTTTCTGGAAATTTATTACCCGGAAAACCAGTCGTGACAGACTTGGTATCAGAGCCAGGCTGACCATTGGCTAATCCTATCTTAGCCAGGTCAATAAACGTAAGTAAACCAACCCACCAGATCTTAACCAAACCCTAGTCAAGCTTCCCATGCAAGATAGCCACACAGTGACCCAACACCTTTTGGCAGTCGGTGCCCAACCTATCAACCTAACCTGTCGCTCATGCGCCAGTGACCAAGTCCTAAATAGTCTTTTCGCAAGCGTGCGAAGGAAGACTCCGTCCCCTTTTTCCTATAAAAAGGGCACGCTAGCCCCAACACAGCACAGCACAGCCTCTACCCCCAAACCAAGCTACAATGCCTGGCCCTGTCGTGCACAACGAGACCACAGCAACCAACCTTGGAGGTTTTGTGACCATCCTCGCAAACCTCGCCCGTCGTGCCTATGCGTTAGAGGAGCCACCAGAATATGTTGTATACCAAGGACCCATGAGCGGTGAAGACCGTCAATTCTGGGCCACTGTGCACATCTACGGTAGGGGTCTAGCACCCGAGCGCCCCTACAGGTTCACCAGAAGGACAACTTCCTTTGAGCCACAAGCCATCCAGCTAGCCGCTCGAGAGGCTATAGTTCATCTCAGGCACTTGTCGCCCAGAGTTAACTGTCGCTCGTTCCACTACTACCCCAGACGTGAAGGGTATGGTAGACCACCCCAAGTTGCCAATGGAGATCACGGGACAGATCCTGCATTGTTGCACCTGGTGCGCTATGTAAGTGCACTAGAGGCACTGTTCGACCAGATCACCATTGATCTGATCGTAGCTCGTGGAGAGCTAGTTCGTCGAACCCCAGCTAGAAGAGAAAACGAGCCCAACACCGACAACCCAGTCGTGCTGTTTGGACAACCGATCGAGACCCCGAGATCAGCTCCAGCCATCAGCCGAGATGCTTTGATGACCCCAGAAGTGCTTCGTCGCCTTTTGGGAGCACACTCCAACGGGGTTGTGGCCAACAATCCCCGCGATGGTCATCATCACTACCCCGACCCTGCAGTTCCTCCGCCATCTCCGACTAATCCCGGCAGTGAGACACGTGGAGAAGCCTCGACATCCACCAGGCACGCCCGTTTAGACATAAACGAGGTAGACTAATCCATACGAGTAGTACCGAGTCTCAGTGTATCCTCACTTTGTAATCATGCGACCGTGTATATTAACGTAGCATGTCGTTGTGCCTCTGTTTTAATAGTAGCCTTACATATTTGGTCAGCGCATAGTTGCATATTTTTCCGGGCACAACTACCAAAAAGCAACCCAACGACAACCACAGTAACACGTCTCTTTATGAGATATGTGTATCTCTGACACTGACCTCACCTTTGGAGCTAAGCTGGCAAATTTATTACCTTTCACCACGGTAAAACGAATCCGGCTCCATTGCTATATAAAGGCCACCTTGTGACCTTACCCAGCAACCCTCACCTTGTGCACCACACTCACAACTTTTTCCTGTCATGCCGAGCCCCAGCATTCATCTGAGAACCTCAGATGCAACCCCAGGTAGCTTTGTCAAAATATTGTGGGATTTTACCCGCAGTACCATGGGTTCTACCCAGCCACCCCAGTACGAGCTGTTCAAATCAAGGATCACCCCTTCCACCTCAGAATATTGGGCAGCAGTGCACATCCCTCCCGTAGACTCCAATCAAGATCCAACGGAAGTTTCCTTCGTGGGGAAATCTATGCCAACCCCACACTTGGCCATAGAAGCTGCTGCGAAAGAAGCGATTGCTCGCCTTCGATCCGCAGTACCCTATGCCCGCGAACGAGGATATTATTACTTTCCGAGCCGTGGAGCACCCGGAGAAGTAACATCTTTTCCCGGTGGACGCATTGAGAAAGACCCAGTTCTGGCCAACCTTATCCAGTACATCATCGCTCAAGAGCAATTGAACCAACGAGTGATGGATTATCTCCAGGATCTCACTCATCTGAATCCTCAGATTGCCATTGGCAGACCACTAAGGCCCGACCCGGAGAGACGCATACATCGACTGGTCAATCCACTGCCTCCGATAGAAGAGGAGTGTATCCCAGTACCAGAGACATTTTATCAGGACCCCGTCCAGTTACCGTTTCCATTTTAGACGTCGCTGCAGTGTTCATTATTTGCAACATTTATTTATGTGTGTGACCTATGCGTGATATCCTGAGTTTGTACGACGTGTCAAATATTTGGCTTCTACTAATGTATGTAGTTTTTGTTGTGGTTTATACTCCTTTAAATTAATTGTTTTTCCTCGTGAAATTCTGGAGTGAGATTTCTTTTCCCTGAGTTGCTACATCTACACTTTCTCACGACGTGGATGTATTAACTTCACACAGCACCGGGCAGCAGACTCACAACCATTACCACTCGAACTCATACACTATTTGCAAAACTTTGCAACGGTGTTACATCCAGCTAATCACCCCCTAACAACAGTTAGCACCCGGCACACCCCATCTACTCCTCATGATCACCACCACCACGGAGAGCCAACACCCGAATAGCAGCGTCGCGACGATCGTCGAGGATCATCGCGCACAGGAGCACAGAGAGCCCCAGCAGTGTCGCCAGCCCTCCGCATATCAGGATCGCAAACCAGTCCGGCATCGCCTCCGCCATTAGAGCCTAACTCGAGCTTTTGTAAGCAGTAATGGAGGGAGGAGGAGGAGAAGTGAGGCCAGGTGTGAGGAAGAAGAGAGAGGCACCCCGGCCGTTTTATAGCTCGAGCTCGGTGTACGGTGGGCGAAGTCCACCAACGCCGCTCGTCACCGATCGCCGGTGTTCGGAGTCGAATCCGTGAGCAGTGCCGACAGCGCGCTGGCCCACGAGGTGAGTGCACGCTGCACCAGCAGCTAGCACGCCGCGCACTACCGCGGTACGGCCTAGATACCCTACGCGCTAAACGTCGCCGGTGGAGAAAGCGCGGGGAAGCGCGCGAGAGAGAGGAAGAAGAGAGAACCAGAGGGAGAAGAAGAGACTAACAATGGGCCCCGGGTCCACCTGTCGGCCAGAGAGAGCACTGTGCTCTCGGGTACGACCAGCGTATATTTAAATTTAGAAGTGATTCTAAATTTTTATCCAGCGTAGAAATCTCACGTTTTTGTCCTGAACCGTAGACTTTTCCACGCAGCACCAGTTTTCACACTGTGATTTTTCACCACTTATTGCCCTCTCACTAAAGCCACATCTTTATTGCGTAATATTTTCTTAACACAGCTTTTAACAAATCTCGAGGAAGAGATTTTTCTTAAGGGGGATAGTATTGTGACACCCCAAAAATTTGGCCTTGTTTTAATGAATTAAAATTTTTGCCAGGAATTAAAACTTTGGATTTCTGAGCTCCATTTTGATTTTTAAATCTTTTCCTTCCCTGTTATGATGAGTTTTTCCCAGAGAGAAACTTTCCCTTATTTAATATAACTAATTAAATAATTAAGTTGCTTGATCTTTACTTTCTTGGAAATGGTTTTTCAAGGTTTTATGGCCATATTTGAACTATAACAATTGGATAAATTCACCTCAAATTCCAACCAAAATTTGGAGATGTCATGTGATGTTTTTAAATCACTTTTGTACAAAAACATCTTTATTTTATGTAATATTTTGAGCTCTACAGCAAATTTTGTTCTCTGGTCTAGTGGGTAATTTTGCACTACAACCCTTTTAAATAATTCTTTCTAGCCTCCACCAAAATTATGGGATATTGGTAGTAGCATATGATTCAACATTATGCAAAAACCCCGTGCTGTTCTTTGAAAAATTTGAGTGAATCAACCTCATTTTCATTCTGGACCAACTTGATGGTTTGTACAGCAACCATATTTTTGCTTGCTCTATAACCCTTGATTATTTCTCCTACTTGTAGTCCTCCATGTTAAACCCTTAAGTCCAGGAGCATGCACCTTTTGGATCATTTTTGGTTCATGAAATAATGCTATTTATTTCCTGTCCAGAATTGAAATTCTGCTAAACTTGCACTAACAAGTTTCTACTTTTGGCAAACTAACCTCACCACTCTCTCTTGCATCTAAAGAGACCCCAACCTGGAAGTTTTGGCTACCCCAAGAGATGCCTAGGTGCATGTGGCATTCTATCGAGCACCCTGTAGGCATGACCAGTTTTGACATGAGTTTTGGCATTGCACTGTGAGCTTGCACCTCTTGTCAAACAAGCATGTCCACTAGACTCCCCGTTTCTCCTAACCTAGATCTGCTAAATGCCAGCCTCACCCAAGCTTTGTAGCATGCTCTGGCATTACGTCGAGCACATCCCGTGCACGCCCAGGGCGCGAGCAGAGCGTGCGTTTGGCACGCACGTGCGCCGAGTAGACACGCTGGCCCCCACGGTTTTGGCCCGCTCTGCAGCACCACACCACGCGCTCCCCTTCTCACCGCAACACGCCAAGCCGCCCCTCGCCACGCCCCGGCAGGCCAAGAGCTAGCCGCCACGGCCGCCGACAGCCCCTGCTCCGTTCAGCGCCGCCCAAGCCTCTCCCGCTCGCCACCTGGCCCCTGGAACAGCGCTTGCTCATCCGCGAGTGTGTCCACTAGCGCTCGTCGCCACCACGACGCCCTAGCTACAGAATGGCGGTCGCCGGCGACCTTATCCGCAGCCGCCGCGAAACCGACCTCGACGAGCTATAAAAGGAGGCCCCCGAGCTTCCCCGAGCACGCATGCAACCTCAGGCCACCCCTATGGCACTCCCCTAGCTCGCATTCGACCCGGGGAGGCCTCCTTCCTCATCTCCGGCAACTCCTGCCGCCGCCATCGCCCCGGCCAATCCGGCACCTCCAGTACCTCCCCCTCTCCGTTCTCTTCGCCAGGAACTTCCTCATCCTCCCGTGAACCCGTCCCCCTACTCAATTTTGATCGGGAACCCCAGTATCCCCAAACATACTTTGCTCCCGAGGCCACCTCCGCCGAGAAGCTCGCCGCCGGCAGCTCCCTCCGTCCCCACCTACCTGGCGACCACCAGGAGGACCGCCCTGGAGTGGCGGATCCATCCCCGCCCTCTGAGCCCCGCGGGGAGCCGCCGTTCGCTGGCGACGATCGCCGTTGCCTCGCCTCCGTTCGGGCAGAGGAAGAGGAGGGAGGGATAGACTGGTCAAACCTGACCAGTGGGGCCTCTGGACCCACTGTCAGTGACCCCGTGCCTGTCCACGTGGGATTAAGTGAAGGCGTAATCCCCTAGTACGTTTCCCCCGCTCCGAAAGCATATTCCCCTCCGAAACGTTTTCTTTTCTGTTTTATTTAAATAACAGATTTGACCAAAACTTTGACTGGTTATGACTTTTTAAATACAACTCCAAATGAACTGATTCTTTTTCCTACCTCTCTCAAATTTCACCTAGTTTATTTTAAGATTTATTTGAAAAAAATTCAGAACAACTTTTGGTGCTGTTTTTATTTTGTGTGTTAATTGTTTTATATTGCTAAAATAGGATTTTTGAAGAGAGGAGAAATGTTTCAAGTTTTGGAGTGCACCCTGCCTTTACACACATTGAAGGCAAGCATTCTCAACCCCGGCATAATTTTTGTGTGTGTTCGATGACACGTTCATAACATCACCTCACTTTGGAGAAACTTGTTATTTCATGTGATATGATCATATGCATGGGTGCATGTTATTGATTTCCATGCTGTTGGAAATGGACACACTTGTGATGATAATCACCCTCATGTGCCTTGCATGCATACCGGCAGGAACCCGGGAAAACCTCTGCCTTGGGTAGGCATGAGTTTGTCGCCGGTCTCCGTCGGGACGGTTATGTCTGGTATGGCATGGCAAGGTGATATGAGCGGTGACTCTGTTGGTTGAAATATATTCGTCATGCTAATCATGCAGGGAATACTTAAACCTCATGAGTCGACCGTAGATCGAGTCTTGTGCCAGTAACCCCCATACTTGTTTCGTACTACCACTCGTCTCTACAGCAAGTAGAGTACGGTTCAGTAAGTTGTCAACCTCTTTCTAGCACACACCATACAGAGAGGCCATGGTGGAAGATACCGGTTGTAGCTGGTAGGCAGGCCACCTGGTCCGGGGGCATGGGTGTTTCCGGTTGGGAACGAGAGGGGAGGCCACCCCTTAGAGCGCGCGATATAAATTTGATCCCATGCTACGCGAGGTTGTAGCCTCCCCACTTAGAGTTTGCTTAACAGGTGTCGTGGGTGATTCCAGACACGTGTGAGATAAGCTGGTGTGTGCAAGTTAGGTGTGTTTTCAACAAAAAGACCGTAGACGGAATTAGTCCCGATGGACTAAAGGAATCCGTTACTCGTGGGTAAAGAGTAAACCCTCTGCAGAGATTAAACCTATTCGAATAGCCGTGTCCATGGTTAAGGATTACAGTCTGGGATGGGTCAGGTGTCGGTCTTAGTGTCGGTCTTCGGAGGTGAAACTGTTAACCAGAAATGGAATTACTACTTGTGACTTGTGATAACGATGATTATTATTATTGTTGACTAACCCGTGATATTATTGTTATTATCGAGTATCTCTGGGATGGTTCTACCTCCGGGATATTCACTATGATTGTTTATTTGAAAGCCCTTTATGTGGTGTCGCTCAGACGCCCGACTGTGGCATTTATTTTAAAGCCATTTATGTGGTGTCGCTCAGACGCCCGACTGTGGCATTTCTTTTAAAGCCCTTTATGTGGTGTCGCTCAGACGCCCGACTGTGGCATTTCTTTTAAAGCCCTTTATGTGGTGTCGCTCAGACGCCCGACTGTGGCATTTCTTTTAAAGCCCTTTATGTGGTGTCGCTAAGACGCCCGACTGTGGCTTTGCTTGTTATTTATTTCATAAATTTTAATACCACTATGTTATTGCAATTTTATAAATAACTTGCTTGCACGCATCAGAGATTTATTTATCTTTTGTGACTGACGTCATGAGCATAAAATATTTTCAGCACATCATTGTTATATTATACCTGTGTTCATAATGTTTGCAAGTACATTCAAAGTACTCACTGGCTTGTCCCTGGCTATTGTCTTGGCCAGATTTTCTTGCACGAAGAGGAGCGACGCGATGACAGCCCCGGAACCTAAGTAATGAAGATAGCAGCCTCGCGAAGATAGGAGTTAACCTGGTCAGCTGTTCCCGTGGGAAATGGAGTCCCATAGACACTGATGTTTCACAACCCGCTTCCGCCATCAACCACTGGAAACCATTTGTTGTACTCACAGGCCAGAATGGCCTTGTACTACATATTTTGTTTTCTGCTTGGAATTTTTGTATCAAGTTGGAGCCTCATCAGCTAACAGTAATCCTGGGGCTGATGAGCACGACGGTCTTTTCTGGAAATTTATTACCCGGAAAACCGGTCGTGACAGAAGCGCAGGCCGCTACCCCGATCAGAGGAGGAAGCACCTACATCACTAGCGCATGACATGGCAGACCGGCCACCTCGCGGCCGCGACAGAGAGGCCTCTCGGCCCTCCACCCAAGCCATGCCCCGACGCCGCTCAACTAAGGCACGGGAAAATGCACCCGACCTGCGAGACATACTGGAGGATAAGGCAAGACAAACAAGATTGATCTACGGATCGCGCAGGCGCCCTACGGCATGTGACAATGATCTTCACTCCGGATACAACAAATCCGGCTGGGCCGAACACAACAGACATAGCTCTTCCGAGCTGCGTCGTGATATAGCCCAGTACAGAGGCGCCGCACACCCGCTATGCTTCACGAATGAAGTAATGGATCATAAAATCCCAGAGGGTTTCAAACCCGTAAACATCGAATCATACGATGGCACAACAAACCCGGCGATATGGATCGAGGATTATCTCCTTCACATCCACATGGCACGCGGCGATGATCTACATGCCATCAAATACCTCCCGCTCAAACTTAAAGGACTGGCCCGGCATTGGCTTAACAGCTTGCCAGCAGACTCAATCGGTTCTTGGGAGGACCTGGAAGCCACATTCCTCGACAACTTCCAGGGCACTTACGTGCGACCGCCGGATGCCGACGACTTAAGCCACATAATTCAGCAACCAGGGGAATCGGCCAGACAATTCTGGACACGGTTCCTAACAAAGAAAAACTAGATAGTCGACTGTCCAGATGTAGAGGCCCTAGCAGCCTTCAAGCATAACATCCGCGACAAGTGGCTTGCCCGGCACCTGGGACAGGAAAAGCCAAAATCCATGGCAGCCCTCACGACACTCATGACCCGCTTTTGCGTGGGAGAAGACAGCTGGCTAGCTCGTAGTAACAACTTATCAAAGAACCCTGGTAATTCGGATACCAAGGACAAAAGTGGCAGGACACGTCGGAATAAGCAAAAACGCCGCGTTAACAGCGACAGCAATGAAGACACAGCAGGCAATGCCGGATTCAAAGGCTATAAATCCGGTCAGTGGAAAAAGCCATTCAAAAAGAATACTCAGGGCCGGTCCAGTTTGGACCGAATACTCGATCGCTTGTGCCAGATACATGGTACCCCCGAAAAGCCAGCCAATCACACTAACATGGATTGTTGGGTGTTCAAGCAGGCAGGCAAGTTAAGGGCCGAAAACAGAGACAAGGGGTTGCACAACAACGACGAGGAGCCCAAGATGCCGAACAACAATGGACAGAAGGGCTTTCCCCCACAAGTGCGGACGGTGAATATGATATACGCAACCCACATTCCCAAGCGGGAGCGGAAGCGTGCGCTACGGGACGTATACGCGATAGAGCCAGTCGCCCCAAAGTTCGACCCATGGTCCTCCTGCCCGATCACTTTTGATCGAAGGGACCATCCCACTAGCATCTGTCATGGCAGCCTCGCCGCATTGGTTCTCGACCCAATCATCGACGGATTTCATCTCACAAGAGTCCTCATGGACGGCGGCAGTAGCCTGAACCTGCTGTACAGGCTCAGTAACACTTGACGTGGTCTTTGGATCCCCGGACAATTTCCGAAGCAAAGAGTTAATCTTCGATATAGTCCCGTTTCGCAGTGGCTATCACGCCCTGCTCGGACGAACCGCATTCGCAAAGTTCAATGCGGTGCCGCACTATGCATATCTCAAGCTCAAGATGCTAGGCCCTCGAGGAGTAATTATGGTCAACAAAAACACTGAACGCTCCCTCCGTACGGAGGAGCATACGGCGGCTCTCGCAGCGGAGGTACAAAGTAGCCTTCTCAGGCAATTCTCCAGTCCGGCCATTAAAAAGTCAGACACTGCCAAGCGCGCCCAGAGTAACCCACAGCAGGACCGCCTGGCACACTCTGAGCAAGCGTAGCAATGCGGCCCCAACCCCAGCTGCCACGACATAGCGAAACCAGTACCTCGCGTACATAACTATGCCCTTGAAATACCATGGGCACAGGGGAAGGGGCACAATAACGGCACGCCCAAAATACGGCTTAAAACGTACTAGGGGCTGCCGGATTCTTTTTTAATTTTTTCTTACTTTCAGGACTCCATACTTCGGACGACCTGTTCGGCAATTCGACTGCCGCACAAACGATGCAAGATCCAGGGAGGCAGACAAGCCATGCAACATTATGGAACCCCCAGGTGGTCTCTATTACGAGCAGTATACCTGTTTTGAATACAATTCCGCGGCCTGCCCCTGGCTAGGACATGTTAAATAGTCCAATATCTTTACCTTATAATACCACTTGTATCGTTCTGCTCTGACAGCAGCCTTTATATAAACAATGCATAGCTTTTGTCTATTTTCTGCATTACTCTCTTTTATATATGTTCATTAATGACATGTTGCACCCGTACACTGTGGTACGGCAAGTACGCCAGGGGCTTCAGTACCCTTTAATATGGTGTGAGAAGTCCGTACACTTTCACAAGTGCGGCACCCCGAACTTGTAGCACTATATGCATCGGCTCTGAATCATGATTTGGGTCAATAGTTGGGTTTGCCTGGCTCCTATGTTTTGGTGCCTTACGTTCTGCTATATCGGCTAAGGTAGCACTAGGAGAACCACTGCGATTGTGCCCCGGTTGAGCTGGGTTAAGCACCTTAGTGGAGAAAGCTAAAACTGACTATCATGATGAGGCGAGAGACCGGTCGCTGTTCGAGAGGTTTTTCGAGTCCCTAAAGACTTATGCCGCTTCGAGCGAGGAGCCGGATTTGTCCGGCCAAGGCGTGGATAGCGCCCCGAACTCGGTCTTCAGAACTAGGGGCTTCGCCGAAATTTAAAATTATAAAGTTCTATGGCTAAGTGAGAGTGTTCAAGCATTATAGTCCGATTGTCTGGTTCGTTGTGCTGAGCACCTCCCTCGAAGGACCCAACTATGGGAAAAAGAGCGCTTAGGTTTATCCCGAACACCCCAGCACTAGTGGCATGGGGGCAGAAGCCGACGACTGGCCATCTCTCAATTTTTTGATAAACGGCCACACAGAAAATAATATTTTAAATTCAGCAAGCATTGCTTAAGCGCCTATGAACAAGTTTTCAGCGCACAGGATAAAAACGAGCGAGTTTATTCAAAAATTACATCCTTGGTACATTCATCCGCCACAAGGCGGGCGCCCACAAGAACATCCTTGTAATAGTTCTCGGGCTTGCGATGCTCCTTCCCCGGCGGCGGCCCGTCCTTCACAAGCTTCTCACCGTCCATCTTACCCCAGTGCACCTTTGCACGGGCAAGGGCCCGACGGGCACCTTCGATGCAGACGGAGCGCTTGATGACCTCGAGCCTTGGATAGGCCTCCACTAGCCGCCGCACCAGCCCGAAGTAGCTCCCAGGCAGGGCCTCTCCAGGCCACAGCCGAACTATGAAGCCCTTCATGGCCTGTTCAGCCGCCTTGTGGAGCTCGACCAGCTGTTTCAGCTGGTCGTTCAAGGGCACAGGGTGTCCGGCCTCAGCATACTGAGACCAGAACACCTTCTCTGTTGAGCTACCCTCTTCAGCTCGGTAGAATGCGGCGGCGTCGGATACGCTGCGGGGAAGATCTGCGAATGCCCCTGGAGAACTCCAGATTCGGGTAAGTAACAAGTAGTTTACTTTTATATTTCTGCTTTACATAAAGAATGCCTTACCCGCTGCTATCTTCTTCATCTCCTCCAACTCGAGGGCCTTTTAGGCTTCGGCCTTGGCAGACTTGGCAGTCTCAAGGGCCGCCGCTAGCTCGGACGCTTGGGTCTTTGACTCAAGCTCCAAACTCTCATGTTTTTTCATGAGAGCCTGAAGCTCTTGCTGCACCTCGCCGACCAGAGCCCCAAGTTTCTCTCGCTCGGTGCGCTCCGCGGCTGTTTTCTTTTCGGCCTCAGACATCGCCTACTTGAGGGTCGCCACCTCAGTCGTGGCCTCTATAATAAGCAGTGCAATCCTGTTATTTTTTGCAATCACGCCTCTCTATAGGCACTTTTTCTGTAAGGTATTTCCTACCTTCTTTTTCCTCGAGCTGCCGCTTGGCAAGGCCGAGCTCTTGCTCGGTCCGCTTGAGGTCCTTTTTCAGGACACCCACCTCCGCAGTCAGTGCGGCGGTGGATAGCAGCGAAGCCTGCGCACGCATATTGACTCTTTATTGTTAGACTCCTGCGAAATTTACTAGATCCTCTATTCAGCTTTTCTTTTCGAACGCCAAACAGAGCATTAGGGGCTACTGTCTATGCGGTACTATTTTATATATGTTTACTTACCTCGAAGCCTGTTAGAAGGCTAGCGCAAGCTTCAGTCAGTCCGCTCTTGGCGGACTGAACCTTTTGGATCACCGTACTCATAATAGTACGGTGCTCCTCGTCGATGGAGGTGCGTCAAGCACCTCAAGCAGATTGTCCGGCACCTCCGGTTGGACGGAGGCCGCCGGCTCAGAAGGCTTGCTCCTCTTGGAAGGAGTTTGCCTACCGCGGTCCGGAACTGTTGAAGATTCCAGCGCGGTGTCCGGCACAAAGCCGGACTTGGAGCCCTACGGGGTCTTGTCCCCTTTACTCCTGGGGTCCGGGAGGTCGCCTTGCG
The DNA here is from genome assembly GCF_018294505.1 of Triticum aestivum. NCBI lineage: Eukaryota > Viridiplantae > Streptophyta > Magnoliopsida > Poales > Poaceae > Triticum > Triticum aestivum. The sequence continues at coordinate 399,123,122 of NC_057812.1, read as the reverse complement.
GCTCCTCCAGGACCACCTCCTCCTGCCCCGGAGCTCGTTGCGATGCCACTTCGGCGTCGTCCGTAGTGCGGGGGGAGACAGCGGGCGGAACTGAGTTCACGTCCGATGAATCCAGGGAGCCGCTCGATGACTCATTGAGTTCGGCCCGGGACGGGCTGCATAATTATGTTCGACATTAGGGAAAGCTGTGCGACAAAGGAACATCATGAGTTACTCTAATATCCGAATACTTACGATTTCGCTGGACGCTTGGCCCTATCTAGCCACTCCTCTTCGTCCTCTTCAGCGTCGGGGGAGTAGTTCGGCGGAGGGGTCTTCCTCTTCCTGGACCCTTTGGCCTCCCCCATTGGGGCGGCCTTCCTTTTCTTTCCTCCCCCCGCTGGAGGGGGAGAGTTTTCTTCTTCCTCCTCCTTGTTCTCACGGGAGGAGAGCATCTCGGACTCATCGGATTACGAGTCCGACACCACCACATTACAGGCACTCTTTCGAGTCCCCGTGGCTTTCTTCTTCTTGGCCTTCTTCTCCGGCACCACATAAGGCACCGGAACCAGCAGCTTCACTAGTAGAGCAGGGGCTGGGTCTTCGGGCAAGGGAGCCGGACAGTTAATCGATCCGGACTGCGCCTGCTAAGCCTGTCAAAGGTGAGGGAGTTTAGATCCCGCATAGAGTCAGACTATGAAAAAACTTAACATCATGTAAAAGGTGAAAATAGCTTACCTCGCTAGCGTGACGCCGCGAGCTGTATCTGCGGTCCTTGGAAGCAGATGTGGGAGCCTCAACGCCTTTGGTTAGCACCTTCCAGACGTCTTCATACGTCGTGTTGAAGAGCCTATTAAGGGTTTGGTGCTGCACCGGGTCGAACTCCCACAGATTAAAGTCCCGTTGTTGACACGGGAGGATCCGGCGGATGAGCATAACCTGGACTACATTGACGAGCTTGATCGGCTTGCTCACCAGGGACTGGATGCATGTCTGCAGTCCGATCACCTCTTTTTCGTCGCCCCACGACAGGCCCATCTCTTTCCAGGACATAAGCCGCATGGGGGGTCCGGATCGGAACTCGGGGGCTGCGATCCATTTCGGATTGCGCGGCTCGGTGATGTAAAACCACCACGATTGCCATCCCATCAGGGTCTCCACGAAGGAGCCCTCGATCCATAGGACGTTGGCCATCTTGCCCACCATGGCGCCTCCGCACTCCGCCTGGTTGCCGCGCACCACCTTGGGCTTGACGTTGAAGGTCTTGAGCCAGAGGCCGAAATGGGGGCGGATGCGGAGGAAAGCCTCACACACGACGATAAACGCCGAGATGTTGAGGACGAAGTTCGGGGCCAGATCGTGGAAATCCAGGCCATAGTAAAACATGAGCCCCTAGACAAATGGGTGGAGTTGAAAACCCAGTCCGCGGAGGAAGTGGGGAAGGAATACTACCCTCTCATGGGGCCTTGGGGTGGGGAGAAGCTTCCCCTCCTCGGGAAGTCGGTGCGCGATGTCTTTGGGCAAGTATCCGGCCTTCCTTAGCTTTTTGACATGGCCCTCCATGACGGAGGAGACCATCCACTTGCCTCCCGCTCCAGACATTGCTAGAGAAGGTTGAGGTGGGAAGTGCGGGCTTGGGCGCTGGAGCTCGAGTGCGCAGGAGATGGATAGGCAAAGGAGGAAGAAGGCGTAGGTAAAAAGGTGGATCCTTATCCCCTTATATGGGCGGATGCGGTTGTGCGTCCCCACCTGCCTAGTAAAACTCGCTTGCCTCCCAAGCGCCGTGATAAGTGGCGTGATTGGATTACCCACGTCCGTATTGATGAGAATCCCGTAAAGGGGGTACACGATCTCTGCTTTGACAAGACGTGCCAAGGAAACCGCCTCACAAAACATGCTGCGGTGGAAAAGTAAAAACGATTCGAGTAAGGGACTTGGATGTAGTGCGATGACGCACTGCGGAATACGTCAGCAGATTTGATTTGTGTTAATATTATTCTCTCTATGGCAATATGTGGAAGCTTATTTTGCAGAGCCGGACACTACTCTTGGTGTTTACAATCTTCTATGAAGGACTTGGAGGAGGAACCCGCCTTGCAATGCCGAAGACAATTTGCGCGCCGGACTCGTCGTCATTGAAGCCTGGTTCAGGGGCTACTGAGGGAGTCCTGGATTAGGGGGTGTTCGGGTAGCCGGACTATACCTTCAGCCGGACTCCAGGACTATGAAGATACAAGATTGAAGACTTCGTCCCGTGTCCGGATGGGACTTTCCTTGGCGTGGAAGGCAAGCTTGGCGATGCGGATATTCAAGATCTCCTACCATTGTAACCGACTCTGTGTAACACTAACCCTATCCGGTGTCTATATAAACCGGAGGGTTGTAGTCCGTAGACAACCAACTCCATATACAACAATCATACCATAGGCTAGCTTCTAGGGTTTAGCCTCCTTGATCTCGTGGTAGATCTACTCTTGTACTACCCATATCATCAATATTAATCAAGCAGGACGTAGGGTTTTACCTCCATCAAGAGGGCCCGAACCTGGGTAAAACATCGTGTTTCCTGCCTCCTGTTACCATCCGGCCTAGACGCACAGTTTGGGACCCACTACCCGAGATCTGCCGGTTTTGACACCGACAGTCCCCTTACAGGAGGCTCGATGTAAGAGTGATTAGCTGACCGAGGCGCTGACCCAAACCAAGGGCAAGCTAGACACCGCTCTAACCGAGGTGGAGTAGGTGGAGAAATTTACGAGGGAGACGCACGGTAAGTGATCATGCCAACCATTATGTATGTTATGAAGGGAATGTGATAGCCTTAATGACAACATCCCTTGTAGCAGCGAAAGCCCTAGGTTATCTTGAAAGAGATAGGAAGCAGGCCCGCGAAGATTTGATGCACGCGAAGCAGGCCCATGAGCGACCATGTGGCTAGTCAAAGAGTGGATAGCATTAATGCACTTTAGGGCTAAAAACGCCCAACATGACATGAGATTGAGAGCTTGAAAGCTAGACTTGCTACTGGAGAATCAAAGAATCGGCAAAACGATGACATAATTTTTGGTAAGACACTTTTTCCAAAGATGGTGTCTTTCATGTACCATAGCCTAGGGGATGATTAGACTAACATCGCCAATGTGACAGCTTCTTTGACAGGTTTGCCGCTTGAAGGCCGAGGTCCAATGCCCGAGAAGATGGCGAATCATCTACCCGTGGTGCAGGAAAGTGCACGGAAATCGATGAAAGATGTTGACTAGGCTTTCTGGCCTGATGTAACGCCCTCGATGCGGCTATATCTCCCACGTGTCGAGGCACGACTTAGAGGCATAACCGCATTGAAAGCAATGTCACAAATTAGACAATCTTCACAACATCCCATGTAATATAGATAATAAAAGGGGAGGTACATAGTTGGCTTACACTCGCGACGTCAGTCAAAGTACATAAATAGTATTACATCAACCAATCACTCATGGCCCGACTACGGCGCCAAAATAAAAGATAAACCCAACATGCGACACGGTCCTGATCGCCCCAACTGGGCACCACTACTGATCATCAGGGAAAGACACATAGTAATGGCGTGAGTCCTCGTCGAACTCCCACTTGAGCTCAAGCGCGTCATCTGGAATGGAGTCATCAGGCCCTGCATCTGGTTTGGAAGTAAACTGTGAGCCACAGGGACTCAGCAATCTCGCGCCCTCACGATCAAGACTATTTAAGCTTATAGGTAAGGCAAGGTAAATATGTGGAGCTGCAACTAGCGACTAGCATATATGGTGGCTATCCTGTTCGCAAAAGAGAGCGAGAAGAGGAGGCAAAGCGCGAACGAGTAACTAGAGAGAAACCTGCGGCAAGCATTACTCCAACACCGTGTTCACTTCCCAGACTCCGCCGAGAAGAGACCATCATGGTAACTCACACAGTTGATTCATTTCAATTAAGTTAAGGTTCAAGTTATCTACAACCGGACATTAACAAATTCCCATATGCCCATAACCGCGGGCACGGCTTTCGAAAGTTCAAATCCCTGCAGGGGAGTCCCAACTTAGCCCATGACAAGATCTCACGGTCAACGAAGGAATATACCTTCTCCCGAGACATTCCGATCAGACTCGGTATCCCGGTTCTACAAGACACTTCGACAAGTTAAAACAAATCCAGCAACACCGCCCGAATGTGCCGACAAATCCCAATAGGAGCTGCACATATCTCATTCTCAGGGCACACTAAGATGAGACATCCTACGAGTAAAACCAACCCTCAAGTTGCCCCGAGGTGGCCCCGCAGTCTACTTGGTCGGACCAACACTCAGAGGAGCACTGGCCCGGGGGGGTTTAAATAAGATGACCCTCGGGCTCCGGAAACCCAAGGGAAAAAGAGGCTAGGTGGCAAAAGGTAAAACCAAGGTTGGGCATTGCTAGAAAAGCTGTAATCAAGGCGAACTATCAAGGGGTTCCCATTATCACCCAACCGCGTAAGGAACTCAAAAATCCGGGAACATAACACCGATATGACGGAAACTAGGGCGGCAAGAGTGGAACAAAACACTAGGCGAGAGGCCAAGCCTTCCACCCTTTACCAAGTATATAGATGCATTAAGATAACAAGATAATATAATGATATCCCAACAAGTAAATAATGTTCCAACAAGGAACGGGCTCCAATCTTTACCTGCAACTAGCAACGCTATAAGAGGGGCTGAGCAAAGCGGTAACATAGCCAATCAACGGTTTTCTAGGACATGGTGGGTTAGAGGTTTGACATGTCAATTTAGGAGGCATGATAAGCAAGTGGTAGGCATCGTAGCATAGGCTTAGCAAAAGAGCGAGCATCTAGCAAAGCAAAGATAGTAGTGATTTCGAGGGTATGATCATCTTGCCTGCACAGTTGTCAGAGTTGACTGGATCCTCGAAAGCAAAATCAACGGGCTCCTCGTTAGCGAACTCGTCTCCGGGCTCTACCCAAACAAGACAAACAAGCAACCAGGACACAATCAACCACGTGCAAGGCCCAAACAAAATGATGCAAACATGGTATGCTATGCGGGATGCGATATGCGATGCATATGCAAGATTTGACAAGGAATGAATGAACCTGGCCTCAACTTGGAAATCCAAGTGTGCCACTGGAAAGGTGAGATGAAATCGCATGAAAACGATATAAAGAACACCGGAATCGGAGTTACGGTTTGGAAATGGCAAGCAATTCAAATATGGCACCGGTCTGCGATATACAGCAAATAGCCATCTAAATGCAACAAGATGAACATGCTACAGCTCTTAAACATGGCAACAAAATACATGGCAGGGATCCATACATGATGCTTAACAAAAGAGGAACACTGAGCTACGGCCAATTCATCCATTAACAGGTTCAAACAAGCATGGAAAAAATGCATTTGGCAAACAGATTTCAGACTTAGTGAAATTAACAATTGTCTGGAATTCAGATCAGGTAGCACACTTCGAAGCATGAAAACTATATACTACAGGACCTGAACATGGAAAATTAAAGCATGGCATGGAGCTACTCAAAGATCTTAACAAAAGTCCCTTAGTGACCTTGAGCCAAAAGGGATCAGAAAATACATTTGCAAGCATGTGGACATGGCAAAAACATAATCAGATCACAAACTTAGTGAAAACTGGAGCATGCCAAAAACAGATATCAAGTAGGCATGTTTACGAGCTCGATGCACTCACTACAGAGCATGTCATGACAATCTAAGCATGCACCCATCAAGAATACACATTATACAAGCTAGAAATGGCAAAAACAATAACATAGCATTTACGGATCAACTACAACATCCTCGGCAAAATCCCTAACAAGTAGACAATCTGCCCAGATTCACGAAATGACAAAAGTAGAGCTCGATTGACTCAATCTAGGGTGCTCCATAATTGCAAACAAAGACATTGATGGACAGAGCACTACAAGATTAACAAAACATCCTTACTGATCATCCTCAAAAGAGGCACAGATCACTAGAAAACAACATGAACATATGGCATATTGAGATAAACAGGTCAAGGACTTAGTGGAATTGCTAAGTCCCTGAAATCAGCATTAACGAATGCTCCACTTTGCAAGCTTGTGCTAGTCACCACACACATCACAAAAATACATGGGTTGCACCTCTGGATAGATGGAAAAACATATAATAAAAGACATGTAGATCTCAGGGGCATATCATGCACACAATAATCATGGCAAAAATGACAAATATCTAATTGGAGCAGCAGATCTGACAATTATCTCAAATAGCACCCTTCCAACAGCATTTCGGGCATCAAGATGAACTCAAATGAAAATGATGCAATGAGATGAAATGATGTGGTCTCTGAGACGAACATTTTGATATGCTATATGCCCAAAACGGAGCTACGGATGCGGAGTTACGACATGATGAACATGGGAAAAATAATTAGGGTTTCGGGCAAAAAGTCAACCAATCCCGATCTGGATCTGGAGGGTACTGTAGCGGTGGTGCGTATTCCGAGGTTCGCCGGGGAGGGCCGGCTCCGGAGTCGTACTTTCTGGCATCACGGTCGTCGAGGAGGGAGGAGGAGGCCGGGGCTCGCCGGGGCGTGCGGCGGCGCGGCCGCGGCGGCGGTGCGGCGGGGCGCGGCGGGTGCGACGATCGGAGCCTGCCGGAGTTGCTGCCGCGGTCGCCGGTGACGAGGAGGCGCGGCGAGGAGGTGGCGGAGGCCGGCGAGAGGGAGCGCGGTGGCGCGAGGAGGCAGGCGGCTTCGGGCGCCGGGAGGAGCCGGGCTTCGGGGGCCCGCTGCGGGCCGCGGCGGGCCGGCGGCGGAAGCGGCTATGTGGGCGCGTACCCACCACGTGGCAGCGCGGGGTTGGTCGGCGGAGGCGGCGGACGCGTCCGGCGCCGTCCGGACGTGTCCGGTGGCGGCAGATGGAATGGATCTAGGGTTAGGGGAGAGTGGAACCGTGAATTTCGGAGGGTGGTCTTTATATAGAGGTAGAGGGAGCTAGGAGTGTCCAAATGAGGTGCGGTTTACGGCCACGCGGTCGTGATCGAACGCTCTAGATGATGGAGTGGGTTTTGGTGGGTTGTGGGCCAAAATGGAGGGGTGTTGGGCTGCAACACACACGAGGCCTTTTCGGTCCCTCGGTTAATCGTTGGAGCATCAAACGAAGTCTAAGACGTATGAAACTTGACAGGCGGTCTACCGGTAGTAAACCAAGGCCACTTGGCAAGTCTCGGTCGAATTCGGAAATGTTTAATCCCCACACACGAAAGAAAGGTATAAATTACCACCGGAGGAGACCGAAGCGCCGGAATGCAAAACGGATAATGGGGAAAATGCTCGAATGCATGAGATGAACACGTATGCAAATGCAATGCACATGATGACATGATATGAGATGCATGACAACAACAACAACAACACACGGAGACAAAGACCTGAACCCGAGAAAATAAAATAACTTAACGCCGGAAACGGCAAGAGTTGGAGTACATATTGGGTAAATCATATCCGAGGTGTTACAACACTCCACCACTACGAAAGGATCTCGTCCCGAGATCTAGGACTGAAAGAACGCCGGGTATTCAGAACAGAGGTGATCCTCGCGTTCCCAGGTAGCTTCACGGTCGGAATGGTGTGACCACTTGACTTTGAGGAATTTGATTGACTTATTGCGAGTCTTGCGTTCAGTCTCTTCAAGAATAGCAATGGGGTGCTCACGATAAGAGAGATCTTGTTGGAGCTCAATGTCCTCGAAGTTGACGGTGCGGTCAGGAGTCTTGAAGCACTTTCGGAGCTGAGAGACATGGAACATGTCATGCACATTTGCAAAGTTTGAAGGAAGCTCGAGTTGATAGGCGAGATCGCCTCTCTTGCTGATGATCTTGAAAGGTCCCACATATCTAGGGGCAAGCTTCCCTTTGATACCGAAGCGACGAGTACCTTTCATTGGAGAGACGCGGAGGTAAACATGATCTCCGATCTCGAAAGCCAAACCATGATGCTTACTATCATAGTAGCTCTTCTGGCGGGATTGGGCTGCTTTGAGGTTATCTCGAATGACTTTGCACATTTCCTCTGCCTCTGTGATTAAGTCATTTCCCAAAAGTTGACGTTCACCGGTTTCAGACCAGTTGAGAGGGGTACGGCACTTCCTGCCATACAAAATTTCAAATGGGGCCTTGCCCGAACTTGCTTGAAAACTATTGTTGTAGGAGAATTCAGCAATGGAAGACAATCCTCCCACTTCATACTGAAGGAGATCACACAAGCCCTGAGCATATCTTCAAGAATCTGATTGACACGCTCGACTTAACCGCTAGTTTGAGGATGGAAAGCTGTGCTGAAGCGGATGTTGGTGCCCATGGCCTTCTGAAAAGAATCCCAAAACTTGGAGGTAAAGATGCTGCCACGGTCTGAAGAGATCACTTGTGGAATACCGTGCAGAGAGAAAATTCGAGAGGTATAGAGCTCCGCCAATTGAGCTACAGTGATTGACTCTTTGATAGGCAGAAAGTGAGCCACTTTAGTGAGTTTGTCGATGACAACGGATATAGCATCATTGCCACGCTTGGACTTAGGAAACCCAGTCACGAAGTCCATCTCAATGTGGTCAAACTTCCATTCTGGAATGGCAAGAGGTTGGAGGAGACCAGCTGGACTTTGGTGTTCTGCCTTCACTCTTCTGCAGACATCACATTCATTCACGAACTGAGCAATCTTGTGCTTCATTCGAGTCCACCAATAAGCCTGCTTGAGGTCCTGATACATCTTCGTGCTCCCAGGGTGGATGGAGAGGAGAGAATTGTGAGACTCGTTCATGATCACTTTACGAAGGTCACCTTTGGGCACAACAATACGATCCTCAAAGAAGAGAGTATCCTTGTCATCAAGGCGGTAGCACTTGTACTTATGTTGACTCTTGGCAATCCCAATCTTCACCTTTTTCACCATAGCATCAAGAAGCTGAGCTTGGCGAATCTGGTCTTCCAAGGTAGGAGAGACTTGAAGGTTGGCGAGGAAACCTTGAAGAACAACTTGCAGATTGAGTTTGCGGAAAGCTTCACAAAGCTCGGGTTGATAAGGCTTGAGAATCAGACTGTTGCAATAAGCCATCCTGCTCAATGCGTCAGCAATCACATTGGCCTTGCCTGGAGTATACTCGATACTCGGATTATACTCTTGAATCATTTCGACCCATCGAGTCTGCCTGAGGTTGAGATTAGGCTGAGTGAAGATGTACTTGAGACTCTTGTGCTCAGTGAAGATGTCCACTTTTCTTCCCAATAAGAGATGTCTCCAAGTCAAAAGAGCATGCACAACTGCCGCCAACTCGAGGTCATGAGTGGGGTAGTTTTTCTCGTTGGGCTTCAACTGGCGAGAGGTATAAGCCACAACTTTCTTCTCTTGCATCAACACTGCGCCAAGACCTTGGAGAGAGGCAATGCAAAAGACCTCGTACGGTTTGGATTCATCAGGAGGAGTCAGAACTGGAGCAGTGACCAATTTCTCTTTCAAAGTGTTGAAAGCGATATCACATTCCGGAGACCAAACGTACTTGACATGCTTCTGGAGAAGATTTGAGAGAGGCTTCGCGATCTTAGAAAAGTTTTCAACGAATCTTCGACAGTAGCTTGCGAGACCGAGGAAGCTACGGAGTTGCTTCACGTTCTGAGGTGGTTCCCAATTCACAATTGCAGACACCTTCTCTGGATTCACCGCAATGCCCTTGGCAGAGATGATATGACCAAGATAAAGAACCTCATCGAGCCAAAATTCGCACTTAGAGAACTTGGCGTAGAATTTGTGTTCCCTCAGCTTATCGAGTACCAAACGCAAGTTCTTGGCATGATCTTCCTTGTTCTTCGAAAAGACCAGAATGTCGTCGAGATAGACCAAAACGAAGTCATTGGTGTAGGCATTGAAGATGAAGTTCATCATGCGAGAGAAAGTCGGAGGAGCATTGACGAGGCCAAAAGACATGACAGTGTATTCATATGAACCAAAGCTTGTCCTGAAAGCCGTCTTGGGAATATCTTGCTCATGGATTCGAATCTGATGATAACCCATACGGAGATCAAGCTTGGAGAATACTTGGGAACCTTTGAGTTGTTCGAACAGCTCGTTGATGTTGGGAAGTGGGTATTTGTTCTTGATAGTCTTCTTGTTCAATGGACGGTAATCATCACAGAGTCGGTCCGTTCCATCCTTCTTCTTCACAAAGAGAACACCACAACCCCACAGAGAAGAACTAGGTCGGATGAGGCCCATTCTCTCTTGAACATCGAGTTGCTTCTTTAGCTCCTTCAACTCTTCAGGTCAGAGCTTGTAAGGACGCTTGCACACTGGTTCCGTGCCAAGCTCAAGATCGATGATGAATTCAACTAGCCAGTGCAGAGGCATTCCTGGAAGCTCTTCTGGAAAGACGTCTTGATATTCGCAAACGACTAGAATTTGAGAAATAGCATCCAGTTCACCCTTCTCATTGAGAGAAAACAGACAGATGGTATCATCACGAGCGGCAAAGACAATTACATCCTCAGACGAATGAGTCAATTGAATCTGCCTGGCTGCACAATCAAGATGCGCCTTGTGCTTAGAAAGCCAATCCATTCCGAGAATAAGATCAATATCCGAGTTTCCAAGAACCACCGAAGAAGAAAGAAACTTGTAGTCGCCCAATGTGATGGAGATATCGGGAGCAACCAAACTAGAAGTCAAAAGCTTGCCGGGAGAAAAAACTTGCATGGCTTTGGGCATGACCTCAGTATCAACATTGTGCTTCGATGCAAAAGGGCATGACAAGAAAGAATGCAATGCACCAGTATCAAAAAGTACTTTTGCAGGAACATCGTTAACAGGAAGGTTACCCATGATGACATCTGACGAGTCCTCTGCCTGAGCTGCGTTCATCAAGTTGACCTTGGCGTGCTTGGGGTTATGCTTGACCATAGCTGTACTTGCCGATCTCATAGGAGGAGGAGGAGGAAGACGCCTCTGATTGAAGCATTTGTTGGCATAGTGACCCTTCTGTTGGCACTTGTTGCACATGACCTTTAAAAGCGGATGGTGATACGAAGCACTCGATCTTGGAGCTTGAGACGAAGTCTTGTTCTGAAAGCCAGGGTTGGGTGGGTGGGAAGATCCACTGCCACCTTTGCTCTTCTGATACGGCTGACGAAACGGAGAAGGAGGAAGCTAATACTTCTGCTGCTTGGCCACTTGAGTAGAGGAAGAAGGAGTAGTGTGTCTGACTCGCTTCTTGGAAGCATCACACCTCAGTTGAGCGGCCTCTTGCTTCAATGCCATGTTGTAGAACTCATCGTACCTCAAGGGCTCAAAGAGAACAAGAGCTAGCTGAATTTTTCCTTGAGACCACCCCTGAACTGGTATATCATGCTCTTCTCGTCAGGGACGTCCTGCTTAGCAAAGCGGGCGAGCTTCTGAAACAACTTGTTGTAGTCATAGACAGACAAAGAGCCTTGCTTCAGGTTGCGGAATTCCTCACGCTTGCTCTCAACCACACTCTGAGGGATATGATGAGCTTTGAAGTCTTGACGGAATTCATCCCAGGTAATCACACGGCCTCCTCTGGAATCCTTGTACTGCTGGAACCATTCTGCAGCTTGGTCTTTGAGTTGGAAGGAAGCGAACTTGACAAAGTCCTCAGGCCTGATGTTACTGCACTCGAAATGCTTGCACAGATCCACGAGCCAATCGTCAGCATCAGTTGCCTCAACACAATTGTTGAAAGTCTTTGGCCCGTTAGCAAGGAACTAGTTGAGTGTAGCAAAGTGATTCTGATTGTTGCCTTGGTTGCCTTGGTTCGCTTGATTGCGCTCTTGAAGAATTTGCATGATCAACTGTGTGTTTGCATTGGTTGTGGCCATCATAGCTTCCCATGCCTCCAGAGGAGGTGGAGGTGGTGGCGGATCTTGATTCTGATTCTGATTGGTGCTCTTAGTGGGAGCCATCCTGAAGAGGGTGACAACCGTTAGCACATTGATAGATAAAATGAAGCTGAATCAAAACGGGTTGAAATTGCAACATATAGTCTTCACATCCGAACAAAATGAACGAATGCATTCCACTTGAAATGGTCACATATCCATAAATTGAGAAGCCACTTAGAATTTAGGTAGAGGAATAAATCAACAAGGTACGGATCAAGAACGAATACTCGGTAAGAAATCCCAATCTCAAGCCAAATATCCGTGGAAGAAGAACTAGAGCTACAAGAATTCCCACCTATGAAACTCCCGAACCTTTCCGGTTATGCAATCAGGTGTTGGGGATACAGGGGAAGCATAATATCTCACCCAAATCTAGCAAATCCTACATCCAGCTGTATCCATCCTTCAACACATAACCGAGAAAACTTCGGAAACCATCTACCTCAACCTTCGAAAAGCATCCGTTATACAAGTTATGGCGATACTCCCGAACTCCCGCCCCAGTACTGGGTGGCGTCAAGGTTATCTCACCAACGAACTGCATAAAAGAGATTTTCGATGTTGGCGTACTAAACTCAGGTATTCCAGAATTGCAACGATAAAATTGTGACGACAACACCTCGGAGCTCAACTCCCCGGGACACTGCCACAACCCCTAAAGACAGGAGGCACCAAGAACAATGTTCTCGTCACAAAACCATCGGAACGATTCCAAGATACCCGCGTGATCCTAAAAAAAATTTAGTGAAATTTGAGAAGAGAAGAGTCAAAACTCTATGTCAGGATGCCTTACCAGAGCGATGAAGAGACTGGGGAGTAAAAAGAATTCCTAAACTCTCCGATATATAATTCCTAAATGACTCAAAACATTTTTCTAGACTCAACAACGGCTGCTAAAAACGATCAAGCAATGGGGGCTCCTATGGTCGGGGAAGGCTCTGATTACCAACTTGTAACGCCCTCGATGTGGCTATATCTCCCACGTGTCGAGGGACGACTTAGAGGCATAACTGCATTGAAAGCAATATCGCAAATTAGGCAATCTTCACAACATCCCATGTAATATAGATAATAAAAGGGGAGGTACATAGTTGGCTTACACTCGCCACGTCAATCAAAGTACATAAATAGCATTGCATCAACCAATCACTGATGGCCCGACTACGGCGCCAAAATAAAAGATAAACCCAACATGTGACACAGTCCCGATCGCCCCAACTGGGCACCACTACTGATCATCAGGGAAAGACACATAGTAACGGCATGAGTCCTCATCGAACTCCCACTTGAGCTCAAGCGTGTCATCTAGAACGGAGTCATCAAGCCCTGCATCTGGTTTGGAAGTAAACTGTGAGCCACAGGGACTCAGCAATCTCGCACCCTCGCGATCAAGACTATTTAAGCTTATAGGTAAGGCAAGGTAAATATGTGGAGCTGCAGCAAGCGACTAGCATATATGGTGGCTATCCTGTTTGCAAAAGAGAGCGAGAAGAGGAGGCAAAGCGCGAACGAGTAACTAGAGAGCAACCTGAGGCAAGCATTACTCCAACACCATGTTCACTTCCCGGACTCCGCCGAGAAGAGACCATCACGGTAACTCACACAGTTGATTCATTTTAATTAAGTTAAGGTTCAAGTTATCTACAACCGGACATTAACAAATTCCCATCTGCCCATAACTGCGGGCACGGCTTTCGAAAGTTCAAATCCCTGCAGGGGAGTCCCAACTTAGCCCATGACAAGCTCTCACGGTCAACGAAGGAATAGACCTTCTCCCCAGACATTTCGATCAGACTCGGTATCCCGGTTCTACAAGACACTTCGACAAGTTAAAACAAATCCAGCAACACCGCCCGAATGTGCCGACAAATCCCGAAAGGAGCTGCACATATCTCGTTCTCAGGGCACACTCAGATGAGACATCCTACGAGTAAAGCCAACCCCCAAGTTGCCCCGAGGTGGCCCCGCAGTCTACTCGGTCGGACCAACACTCAGAGGAGCACTGGCCCGGGGGGCTTAAATAAGATGACCCTCGGGCTCCGAAAACCCAAGGGAAAAAGAGGCTAGGTGGGAAAAGGTAAAACCAAGGTTGGGCATTGCTAGAAAAGCTTTAATCAAGGCGAACTATCAAGGGGTTCCCATTATCACCCAACCGCGTAAGGAACGCAAAAATCCGGGAACATAACACCGATATGACGGAAACTAGGGCGGTAAGAGTGGAACAAAACACTAGGCGAGAGGCCGAGCCTTCCACCCTTTACCAAGTATATAGATGCATTAAGATAACAAGATAATGTAATGATATCCCAACAAGTAAATAATGTTCCAACAAGGAACGGGCTCCAATCTTTACCTGCAACTAGCAATGCTATAAGAGGGGCTGAGCAAAGCGGTAACATAGCCAATCAACGGTTTGCTAGGACATGGTGGGTTAGAGGTTTGACATGGAAATTTAGGAGGCATGATAAGCAAGTGGTAGGCATCGTAGCATAGGCTTAGCAAAAGAGCGAGCATCTAGCAAAGCAAAGATAGTAGTAAGTTCGAGGGTATGATCATCTGGCCTGCACAGTTGTCAGAGTTGACTGGATCCTCGAAAGCAAAATCAACGGGATCCTCATTAGCGAACTCGTCTCCCGGCTCTATCCAAACAAGACAAACAAGCAACAAGGACACAATCAACCACGTGCAAGGCACAAACAAAATGATGCAAACATGGTATGCTATGCGGGATGCGATATGCGATTCATATGCAAGATTTGACAAGGAATGAATGAACCTGGCCTCAACTTGGAAATACAAGTGTGCTACTGGAAAGGTGAGATGAAATCGCTTGAAAACGATATAAAGAACACCGGAATCGGAGTTACGGTTTGGAAATGGCAAGCAATTCAAATATGGCACCGGTCTGCGATATACAGCAAGTAGCCATCTAAATGCAACAAGATGAACATGCTACAGCTCTCAAACATGGCAACAAAATACATGGCAGGGATCCATACATGATGCTTAACAAAAGAGGAACACTGTGCTACGGCCAATTCATCCATTAACAAGTTCAAACAAGCATGGCAAAAATGCATTTGGCAAACAGATTTCAGACTTAGTGAAATTAACAATTGTGTGGAATTCAGATGAGGTAGCACACTTCGAAGCATGAAAACTATATACTACAGGACCTGAACATGGCAAAGTAAAGCATCGCATGGAGCTACTCAAAGAGCTTAACAAAAGTCCCTTAGTGACCTTGAGCCAAAAGGGATCAGAAAATACATTTGCAAGAGGCACGGATCACTAGGAAACAACATGAACATATGGCATATTGAGATAAACAGGTCAAGGACTTAGTGGAATTGCTAAGTCCCTGAAATCAGCATTAACGAATGCTCCACTTTGCAAGCTTGTGCTAGTCACCACACACATCACAAAAATACATGGGTTGCACCTCTGGATAGATGGCAAAACATATAATAAAACACATGTAGATCTCAGGGACATATCATGCACACAATAATCATGGCAAAAATGACAAATATCTAATTGGAGCAGCAGATCTGACAATTATCTCAAATAGCACTCTTCCAACAGCATTTCGGGCATCAATATGAACTCAAATGAAAATGATGCAACGAGATGAAATGATGTGCTCTCTGAGGCGAACATTTTGATATGCTATATGCCCAAAACGGAGCTACGGATGCGGAGTTACGACATGATGAACATGGGCAAAATAATTAGTGTTTCGGGCAAAAAGTCAACCGATCCCGATCTGGATCTGGAGGGTACTGTAGCGGCGGCGCGTATTCCGAGGTTCGCCGGGGAGGGCCGGCGCCGGAGTCGTACTTGCCAGCATCGTGGTCGTCGAGGAGGGAGGAGGAGGCCGGGGCTCGCCGGGGCGTGCGGGGGCGCGGCCGCGGCGTCGGTGCGGCGGGGCGCGGCGGGGGCGGCGACCGGCCTGCCGGCGTTGCTGCCGCGGTCACCGGCAACGAGGAGGCGCAGCGAGGAGGTGGCGGCGGCCGGCGAGCGGGAGCGCGGCGGTGCAAGGAGGCACGGCGAGGAGGCAGGCGGCTTCGGGCGCCGGGAGGAGCCGGGCTTCGGGGGCCCGCTGCGGACCGCGGTGGGCCGGCGGCGGAAGCGGCTATGTGGGCGCGTACCCGCCACGTGGCAGCGCGGGGTTGGTCGGCGGAGGCAGCGGACGCGTCCGGTGCCGTCCGGACGTGTCCGGTGGCGGCGGATGGAATGGATCTAGGGTTAGGGGAGAGTGGAACCGCGAATTTCGGAGGGTGGTCTTTATATAGAGGTAGAGGGAGCTAGGAGTGTCCAAATGAGGTACAGTTTTCGGCCACGTGATCATGATCGAACGCTCTATATGGTGGAGAGGGTTTTGGTGGGTTTGGGGCCAAAATGGAGGGGTGTTGGGCTGCAACACACACGAGGCCTTTTCGGTCCCTCGGTTAACCGTTGGAGCATCAAACGAAGTCCAAATGGTATGAAACTTGACAGGCGGTCTACCGGTAGTAAACCAAGGCCGCTTGGCAAGTATCGGACCAGTCCGGAAATGTTTAATCCCCACACACGAAAGAAAGGTATAAATGACCACCGGAGGAGAACGAAGCGCCGGAATGCAAAACGGACAATGGGGAAAATGATCGAATGCATGAGATGAACACGTATGCAAATGCAATGCACATGATGACATGATATGAGATGCATGACAACAGCAACAACAACAACACACGGAGACAAAGACCCAAACTCGAGAAAATAAAATAACTTAACGCCAGAAACGGCAAGAGTTGGAGTACATATTGGGTAAATCATATCCGGGGTGTTACACCTAAGGTGGTGCAGGTCCCTAAAGATATGGCGGTTCTAGCCGAACAGTTGAGAAGTGCTCGACACCAGCTCTAGGCATGGAAAGTATCCGCCTGCTGATAAGGTGTAAGGGAGGGATGGGCTATGGTGAAAACCCATTATACTAGCTTAAGGACGACGAAGTTGGCCGAGGTAGGACCCATGGGGCCTGAGCAGGAAGAAATCCCAACCAGCAATGCGTATGATAGTGTAATGCCTGTGGCACGATTCTCACAGAAAGATTGCATGTTGGACACCTTAATAGATGGGCTAAACCATGCATAATTTGTTTCTTGTATGACTTTATGTATCAAAGTACTTGATGTCAATTCTTAGTCCATAAATCCAAACTCTGTCAACCAGCCGTCGGCTTCGGGTGATTCAGGTGACAAGGAAATCGGGCTATGAGGCTCGAAATACAAGAGGGTGACAGAAAGTTATGTTATATTACTATTTAACGTAAGAAACATCTTGTGAGAAAAAATGTTCTTTGAATTGTTCCTTTCCTTGGGTGGCTGTGTTTAACACATCGGCCTAAATGCGGGTGACTGTGGGGTCAAAGCCCCTGGTCAAGGTTTAAGAAGACCACTTCCGTGTTATCCCTATGTCATGGCTGGCCGATTTGTATTGTAAGAACACTAGCTTTTGGCTTTGTCCGTCTGAGGTACTGCACCGGCTTACCTGAGAGTGACAATCACTGCGGTGCTCCCTTTGCCCCCTAGCCGAAAAGATCGGGAACATAAGGGGAAATCATAGGAGCTGGGCAACCCAGCTTGGCCAAATCGTAAATCAAATCGGTGCATATCATGGCTTGAAAGACAATAGTGCATAAGAGGTGGAGCAACACATGTTTTGAAAAGAACATTCTTTATTAATCCCCGAGATCATTTAAAAATATTCCGAGGTGTAAAAACAAAAGAAAAGGAAAATAAAGAAAAGTCATGTAGTTATGTATAGTGTGAGTGTGCGGGGTGTCAGTCGTAGAAGCGTCGAAGTAACACCGCGTTCTAGGGATTAGGCTCTAGACGGTCATCCTCTGGGTCTCGAATTCGATAGGCTCCTCCAATTAGCACTTGATTGATGACAAATGGCCTGTCCCATCTAGGGGATAGTTTATGCTTCTACTTTCCTGGGTGTAATCTCATGACGAGATCCCCGATGTTGAAGTCTTTTGCATGGTCCTCTCTGTCGTGGTAGCGCCGGGCTTTCTATTGATATATGGAGGACCTTGTCTGTGCAACATTGCACTCTTCTTCGAGAGCATGTAGGGCCTCTTGCCGGTCGGTCTCGGCTTCGCGCTCTTCATACATATGTACTCGAGGTGCGTCATGTATAATGTCGCTGCGGAGGACTGGCTCGGCGTCATACACTATAAAAATGGCGTGTAACTAGTGGATATATTGGGCATAGTACGCAAGCCCCATATTACGGAATCAAGTTCCTCGACCCATTTGCAGTCAACTTTTTTAAGGGAGCATATGAGCCTTGGCTTGGTGCCACTAAGGATTAGTCCATTGTCTCGCTCCACTTGCCCATTGGACCGTGGGTGGTAGACGAACACGTAATCGAGCTTGATGCCCATTTTCTTGCACCATGACTTGAACTCTTTGGTTGTGAAGTTTCTTCCGTTGTCCATGATCAAACTGTGGGGGACACCATAACGATGTACCACCCCAGAAATAAATCTGATGACTTGGACAGGTTCGATCGAGGTATCTGGCTTTGCCTCGATCCACTTGGTGATTTTATCTACCATGACAAGTAGATACTTATTTTTTTTGCGCCTCCCTTGAGTGGCCCGACCATGTCTAGCCCCCAAACCGTAAAAGTCTAGGCAACGAGGATGATGCTAAGAGCCGTGGGGGGCATGTGGCTTTGTTTAGCAAAGACCTGGCTACCTGGGCAGTGCAGTAACATCGAGGCGTCAGCGCCAGCAGTCGGCCAATAGAAGCCGACTCGAAAAGCCTTGCTTACCAGGTTTCGGGCTGTGGCGTGATGTCCGCTCATGCCGGAGTGTATCTCTTGAAGCAGTAATCTTCCCTCTTCCTCGGATATGCATCATTGGAGAGGACGCCCGTGGTGCTCATTTTGTAAAGTTCCCCCTCGTGAACCTTGTAGGCTTTAGATTGCCTGATGATCCGACACGCACCGGTTGAGTTATCGGGCAGCTCTTTTCGAAGCAGGTACATGAGGAGCGGCTCGGTCCATGGCGCGATTACTGCCATGACTTCATGTGCAGACGTAGTTTCCTGGACCACCGATCTGCCTATTATGCCTTCATCATCTTTGGGCGAGGCTTCTTGCCCGACATCGTTTGACTCCGACGTCCCATTGTTTTCTAGCCAGACTACGAATGGCTTAAAAAGCCGCTCGAGGAAGGTGTTTTCCAGGACCTTATCCCGCTTAGGGCCCATTCGGGCTAGGACATCTGTGGCCTAGTTTCTATCACGGGGTATGTGTTGGAATTCCAACCCCTCGAACCTAGCTGAGATCTTTAAGATGACATTCCGGTAAGCTATCGTCTTCAGGTCTTTGGCATTGAAATCACCATTGACTTGTTAGATGGCAAGGTTGGAATCACCTCAGACGTCTAGGCGTTTAACACCCATGGAGACTGCTATCTGGAGTCAGTGTAAGAGGGCTTCGTATTCTGCCGCATTGTTGGAGTCTATGTACATGATTTGTAGCACATATCAAATATTGTCTCCTATGGGTGATGTGAGCACAATGCCAGCCCCTAGGTCTGTGATCGTTTTAGAATCGTTGAAGTATATGGTCCAATGCAAGTAGGTGTTGTATTCCCATGGAAGCTCGGCCTCTGTCCATTCGGCTAGAAAATTGGCCAGCACCTGGGATTTAATGGCCCGACACGGTTTGTAAATGATTTCGAAAGGTAAGAGCTCTATGGCCCACTTGGCTATGCGCCCCATTGCATCCCGATTATTGATTATGTCACTTAAGGAGACGTCAGATGCAACGGTCATCGAGCACTCCTGGAAGTAATGCCGAAGTTTTTGTGATGCCATAAAGATGGTGTAGGCTATCTTTTGATAGTGAGGGTATCGTGATTTGCACGGGGTTAGGACCTTGGAGACATAATAGACGGGTCTCTAGACCTGGAATTCGTGGCCCTCCATGTCTCGCTCGACCACGAGCACTGCGCTCACCACCTAATTTGTGTCCAAGATGTACAATATCATCGGTTCACATACACCTGGTGCTGCTAGGATAGGGTTGGTGGCGAGAAGGGCTTTGATGTCTTCCAGGGCCTCCATAGCCTCCTCGGTCCATTTGAATGTTTTTGCCTGTTTTAATAGCTTGTATAGGGGCAGAGCCTTCTCACCGAGTCATGATATGAAGCGGCTTAAGGCCGCCATAGATCCTACTAACTTTTGTACATGCTTGATCTCTGTTGGTACCTCCAAACGGTCCAAGGCTCAAATTTTTGCCAGATTGGCTTTGATTCCTCGGCTGGATATAATGAAGCCCAGGAGTTTGCTACCCGGGACTCCGAGGACACACTTCTCTGGATTGAGTTTAATTTGATATTGCCATAGGCTGGCGAATGTATCCCGAAGGTTGTCCACCAATTGTCCGACGTGTTTGTCTTGACAACAACATCATCGAAGTAGGCCTCGACAGTATTCCTGATGTGTTTTTCTAAGCATGTTTGAATCACGTGTTGGTATGTGGCACCGGCATTCTTTAGTCTGAAGGGCATCGTGCTGAAGCAGAACGGTCTGTAAGGCGTGATGAAGGCGGTAGCCTCCTGGTCAAATTCCTATATCTTTATTTGATGGTGATGTCGCTTGAAGCTATGTCGGTATTTGCCCAAAGAGGAAAGAATGATGTAGCATAGCAGCGGTAGGTATTTCCCTAAGATGTGGAACCAAGGTTATCGAACCAGTAGGAGAACCAAGCAACACAATTTAAACAACACCTGCACACAAATAACAACTTCTCGCAACCCACGTGTTAATGGGGTTGTCAATCCCTTCTAGGGTACGGCACCTCAAGATTGGCAAACGGACGTGAGGTAAATTTGTAGTAGATTGATAGATCGAATGCCAAATAAAATACATAAGAATAAATTGCAGCAAGGTATTTTTGTATTTTTGGTTTAATAGATCTGAAAATAAATGGCAAATAAAATAGATCGCAAAGGCAAACAATATGAGAAAGAGACCCGGGGGCCGTAGGTTTCACTAGTGGCTTCTCTCAAGGAAAATAGAAAATGGTGGGTGAAATTACTATTGGGAAATTTACAGAACTTCAAATAATCATGACGATATCCAGGCGATGATCATTACATAGGCATCATGTCCAAGATTAGAAGACCGACTCCTGCCTGCATCTACTACTATTACTCCACACATCGACCGCTATCCAGCAAGCATCTAGTGTATTAAGTTCATGGAGAAACGGAGTAATGCAATAAGAACGATGACATGATGTAGACAAGATCTATCTATGTAGAGATAGACCTCATCGTTTTATCCTTAGTAGCAACGATACATATGTGTCGGTTCCCCTTCTGTCACTGGGATCAAGCACCGTAAGATCGAACCCACTACAAAGCACCTCTTCCCATTGCAAGTTGAATAGATCAAGTTGGCCAAACAAAACCCAAATATCGGTGAATAAATACGAGGCTATAAGCAATCATGCATAAAACATATCAAAGAAACTCAAATAAATTTCATGGATATAAAAAGATAGATCTGATCATAAACTCAAAGTTTATTGATCCCAACAAACACACCGCAAAAGAGTTACATCATATGGATCTCCAAGAGACCATTGTATTGAGAATCAAGAGAGAGAGAGAGAGAGAGGAAGCCATCTAGATACTAACTACGGACCCGAAGGTCTACAAAGAACTACTCACGCATCATCGGAGAGGCACCAATGGAGGTGGTGAACCCCATCCGAGATGGTATCTAGATTGGATCTGGTGGTTCTGGACTCTACGGTGGCTATATCAATATTTCGTCGACTCTGCTAGGGTTTCTGGAATATTGGGGTATTTACAGAGCAAGAGGCGGTCTGGGGGGCACCCGAGGTGGGCACAACCCACCAGGGCGCGCCTTGGCCTCTTGGCGCGCCCTGGTGGGTCGTGCTCTCCTCCGAGCACCCCTAGGCGCAACCAGGGCCCATTATGTTCCTTTTGGTCCAAAAAATCTCCATAAAGTTTTGTTGCATTTGGACTCCGTTTGGTATTGATTTTCTACGATGTAAAAAACATGGAAAAAACAACAAGGGGCTCTTGGCACTATGTCAATAGGTTAGTTGTAGCGATCTGACCTCAGACAGTCAAATCTCTGTGCTTAAGTGTCATCCCTGGATCGGTAATGCTGACACACACAATACTCGAGGATTAACAACAAAGTTCAGTCACACAATTATTACATCGAATGTATCAAAAGAGAACTTATTACAATAATATGGCGGAAGGCCATCTAAATAAGATAATTGCAGAAGCTTTGAAGGTAAATGAGTCCATCAACTCCAAGGGCATAACTGAGTGCACGACAACGACCTAGAGCACCTTACTCTTCGTCTGAAAACTCTGCAACATAATATGTTGCAGCATGTGTAGGTCAGCACATGGAATATGCTGGCAAGATAACACTATAGAGCAATGAACAAATAACATCTATCACTACATGCATATATGGCTGGTGGTGGCTCTATGGTTATTATTTGCATAAAGCTAATTTTTCCCTACAACAAAGGAATATATTTTATTTAACTACAAAGTTGGTTGAAGAGGAAATTATTGAGAAGGTTCCTCCAACTCAATCCCAAAATAATAATTATAACCCAACAAATTAATTAAGTAAAGTGATGAGATCAAATCAATAATTCAAGTACCAGATACTCAAGATGTCCATAACCGAGGACTCGGCTAACCATGATTAGTTTGTACACTCTGCAGAGGTTTGCGTACTTTTACCCACAAGACTCGATCTCCTCTGTTGGATTTCTCGCACTACATGGTGTTTGAGAAATGGATGACCGAGACACAGTCTTTCAGAAGCATTAACAATTTACTCCGGGTAGACAATACCACCTACATCCCCTACATCTGCTAGCCTACCACTAAAAGAGGTCACACAACTTACTTAACTATGCCAGAGCCCATAATGGCTTGTGGCTTCACACGGAAGTTTCTATTATGAATAATCTCAAGATCCCTTTGAGCCTGGTTGGAAAACAATAGGATGATCTCACGGGTACTCCGGGATATCCTAGGACAACACTGGATTGCTCCAGGTGCCAGGACAACCACTGGGTGCTCAAGGGTGCCTCAACCAATCCACCCAGATGTGTATTAAAGTAGCCACCTTAAGTTTAACCATTAATTTAAACTCTCACATCTATCATGGATCACTCAAACCAAACCACGTCTACAAGCATAGCAGAGAAGTATAAGCATAACGTAGTAACTCCCAAGGTTTGTATAAACGACAATAGGTTCTACCTCATGAACTACTTCCCAATACCCACAAGTATTCAAGTGCTAACCATGCAGTGTTTGTGGATTGAAAATAATGCATAAAAACTGGGTAATAAGGGATATGATCAAAGTGTTACTTGCCTTGCTGACGATCTGAAAACCCTAGTGATTCGTAGTAGCAAGCCTCGCACTCCGGAAACTCTATCGTGAACAAACAATAGCATACATAAGCACTCAAGCATAAGATGCAAGGGTAAGACTCAAAAGAAAATATCCAAACTGAAAGTTCAACTGAAGAGCTTCGATTTGCAAAAAGAAACAATCGATCCGGAGCTACAAAACCCAAACTACGATCAAAAGAAGTACAAAATCAAATCTGCTTCAAACCAAATTTTAATTTGTCAAAACCATGTTCAAGTTGATTATCTAGAAAGAGGGGAACAAGACGAAGATTTAGGCATTGGTTTCACTGGATTTGGATAAACGAGCAAAAAGTAACGAAGGTTTGAAGATCAGGGACTAATCTGTGATAAAAGTATTCGCGGATAGGTCCCTGGCCGAAAATAAACAGAAAAAAAGAAAAATCTAACGGATGAATGCTCGCTAACAGGAACTAACGAATGAAAATCGTTCGTAAAAACAATCTAACCGATGAACGTTCGCTATTTAACCTAATAAAATAAAATAAACGATCTAATCTAAACCAAAAAAATGAGGAAAACCTAGCGTTTTTTACCGGTTAACCGTAGTAAATCGACGGCGAGGTCAATGGCAAGATCCGGTGCGGCTCCGGCGGCGGGTGGTGGGGAGGAGGCGGCTGGGAGGCTCGGCCTTATAAAGGCCCGAGGGGGGGCTTGCCCGAGGGGGCGACAGCGGCGCACGTCCGACCCGGACTCCCCTCGCGGGAGTCCGTCACCAGCACAGGTGCGACGAAGGCGGCGCGGCGGCTGGGCCTTCGGCTTAGTCGGGAGAAGAAGAAATTAAAAAAAAAATCACGCGAAAGAAAAAATCCTAATAAAATATAAAAAATTCTAAAAATACCAGAAAGAATTTTCATCGTCCAAACCTAATATTTAGGACAAGATGAACATTTTTTTGGCCTAAAAATGCATATTTTTCTAATTCAAATAAAATAGCAAATAAAATATTAATTTGATTTTAAAATTTCTTCTCCAATATTCCTCTCTTTTGAAGAAGTCATATTATCTTCTCTCATTTATTTTTATTATTGGAAATAATTGGAGAGAAAATATTAAAATCAAATTGATCCATAATTTCAAATTTGAAAAAAAATTCAAATATGAAATTTGTGCAACCTCCAACTCTCTCCTTGGGTCCTTGAGTTGCTTAAGATTTCTAGGATCAGAACCAAAATCAAAATAAAATATGATATGCATATGATGACCTATGTATAACATCCAAATTGAAAATTGAGATGTTACAAACCTACCCCCCTTAAGATGAATCTCGCCCTCGAGATTCGGGTTGGCTAGAGAATAGGTGTGGGTGGTCTTTCCGTAGGTCTTCTTCTCGCTCCCAGGTGGCTTCTTCCTCGGTATGGTGGCTCCACTGAACTTTGCAAAACTTGATAACCTTGCTGCGTGTAACTCGGCTGGCAAACTCAAGAATCTTGACGGGTTTCTCCTCGTAAGTTAGGTCACTTTCCAACTGAATTGCTTCCAGGGGAACTATATATCTCAGCGGAATATCGACCATCTTAGCATGGCACTTTTTTAGCTGGGAAATGTGATACACATCATGAACTCCTGACAATCCTTCGTGTAACTCCAACTTGTAGGCCACCTCTCCCATACGTTCCAAAACTCGGTATGGTCCTACTAATCTTGGGGCTAACTTTACCTTAATTCCAAATCGTTTAACTCCTCGGAGCGGTGACACACGGAGATATGCTATGTCTCTAATTTCTTAGACTACCACCTTGCGTTTAGTATCGGCATAACCCTTTTGCCTGGACTGAGCTACCTTCAGTCTATCGTGAATCAACTTAACCTTCTCTACAGACTCCTTAATCAAATTGGGTCCTAACAACTAACGGTCTCCGACTTCATCCCACATTAACTGTGTCCTGCACCTTCTTTCGTACAAAGCTTTGAAAGGGGTCATTTTCAAACTAGCCTGGTAACTGTTGTTGTATGAGAACTCTGCGTAGGGAAAATTATCATCCCAACTAGATCCATAATCTAGTGCACAAGCTCTCAACATGTCCTCCAGGATCTGATTGACTCTCTCAGTCTATCCATCAGTCTACAGATGAAAGGCTGTACTAAACTCTAGCCTGGTACCCGAAGTCTGGTGCAACTGATTCCAAAACTTCAAAGTAAATTGTGTTCCTCCATATGATACAATGGTCCTCGGGACTCCATGCAGACATATGATCCTGGTCATATATATCTTGGCCAACTTCGCACTTGTAGAAGTGGTTTTCATGGGGATAAAGTGAGCCACTTTGGTCACGCAATCAACTAGTACCCAGATAGAATCATATCCCGATCGTGTCCTGGGTAATCCTGTGATAAAATCCATGCCAAGTTTGTATCACTTCCATTCGGGTATCGACGTAGGCTGAAGTAATCATGCTGGCTTCTGATGTTCTACCTTCACTCTCTTACATACATCACATACTGCTACATACTCGGCAATATCCTTCTTCATACCTGTCCACCAGAAACATTCCTTCAAATCCAAATACATCTTGGTGTTTCCGGGGTGAATCGAGTATGGCGAATCATGAGCTTCCTGAAATATTAACTTCCTGATCTCCGCATTATTGGGCACATATACACGATCCTCAAACCATAAAGTTTCGTGCTCATCCTCACGAAAATCCTTGGCTTTTCCTTTGCTCATTTTCTCCTTTATCTCAGCAATTTCCTTATCATCCTTCTGAGCTTCTCGAATCTTTCCCAATAATGTGGACTGAACCTCCATTGCTGCAACAAAACCTCTTGGAACTATCTCCAAACAAAGTTCCTTGAGATCCTCGACTAACTCCTGCGGTAATCCTCCGCTTACGAGGGTATTGACATAGCTCTTGTGGCTCAAAGCGTCTGCTACGACATTGGCCATTCCTAGATGATAATGCAACTTCATGTCATAATCCTTTATGAGCTCCAGCCATCTCCTCTGCCTGAGTTTTAACTCCTTCTGCATGAAAATATAGTTCAAACTCTTGTGATCCGTGTACACATCACAACGGTTTCCAATAAGAAAATGTTTCCAGGTCTTGAGCGGATGCACTACGACTGCTAACTCCAAATCATGCATGGCATAATTCAACTCATGAGGTCGAAGCTGACGTGAGGCATATGAAACAACTCTTCCGTCCTGCATAAGTACACCTCCAAGTCCCAAGTGGGAAGCGTCGCAATATACTTGGAAATCCTTGCGTATATCCGGAAGGATCAGCACTGGGGCTCTTACTAAACGTTTCTTCAACTCCTAAAAACTGGCCTCACATTCCTCAGTCCATTTGAATTTGGTGTCCTTCTTCAATAACTCTATCATGGATTTTGCAATCTTGGAAAAATTCTCAATGAATCTCCTATAATATCCTGCGAGTCCCAGAAGACTGCGGATCTCTCCTACTGAAGTGGGTGCCAACCACTCAGTGACAGATTGAACCTTGGTAGGGTCTGCTGCTATACCTTCTCATGATATAACATGTCCAAGAAATCCAACTTCCTTAAACTGCTGAACTTGGCGTATAGCTGATGTTCCCTGAGCTTCTCGAGAACTAAGCGCAAGTGTTCCTTGTGTTCCTATTCATTCTTTGAGTACACCAAATTATCATCAATGAACACCACAACAAACTTATCCAAAAACTCCATGAACACCTTATTCATCGTACTCATAAAATAGGCAGGAGCGTTAGTCAATCCAAATGACATGACCATGTACTCATATAGCCCATACCTTGTGGTAAAAGCTGTCTTAGGTATATCCTATTCTCGGATCTTCAGCAGGTGGTATCCGGATCGAAGATCAATTTTGGAGAATACTTTGGCTCCCTGAAGTTGGTCAAACAAATCATTGATCATCGGTAGTGGATACTTGTTCTTGATCGTCGCCTCATTCAATGCTCGATAATCAACAACCATTCTCAAAGATCCATCCTTCTTCTCAACTAGGAGCACTGGGGCTCCCCATGGTGATAAACTTGGTCGAATGTAATCTTTCTCCAATAACTCCTTAGTCTGCTTCTTAATTTCCTCCAGATCATTCGCGGGCATCCGACATGGTCTCTTTGATATTGGTCCGGTGCCTGGCAATAGCTCTATAAAAAATTCTATCTCTCGATCTGGTGGCATGCCTGACAATTCTTCTGGAAATACATCCGGGTAATCCCTCACAATAGGCACTTCTTCCTAAACAACTCCCGAGAGGGAATTCACTTGGGTCCTCCTTGGCGCATGCCTACATACATACTTGATCCTCTTTCCCTCAGGGGTGGTGAGTAGTATCGACTTTCTAGCACAGTCGATGTTTCCTCCGTACTTCGATAGCCAATCCATGCCTTGTATTATATCCAATCCTTGTGACTCCAAACTTATTAGGTCCGAGGGGAAAACATGGCTACCAATGGTTGACGGTAACCGATCACACCATCGGCTGGCCATATATTCTGCTCCTGGAGAGCTTACTAACATGGGTGACCTAAGGGCTAAGGTTGGAGACTTGAACTTGTCCACAAATCCCCTTGATATGTATGAATGTGATGCACCAGTGTCAAAAAGAACGAGAGCGGCAAATGACTTAATCAAAAACTTACCAATCACTGCGTCAGGCTGATCTTCAACTTCCTCCACGTTGATGTGGTTCACCTGATCTCTGGTGAAAGGGTTTGGCTTCTTCCCTGAGCTTCCATTGCCATTTCAATTCTTTGCTTTAGGACACTCGATAGCGTAGTGTCCAGTCTTCCCGCACTTGAAACAAGTAATGTGACTTAGATCCTTCTTGGCGGGTGTAGTGGGGTTGAAACAGTTCTGACTGTTGTTTCCTCCATTCCCATTACCATTCTTAGGGCCACTATGGTTATGTGAACTTCCTCCATTATGAGTGTGGCCTCCATGGTTATGATGGGTACGTCCTCCCGAGTTCAGGTGTAAAATGAGGCTTCTGCTGAGCTCCAGAATTGTACTTCCCCTGTCCATAGTTCCTTGTGCGACTCTCTATCTGCTGTTGCTTGCCTTCTATCATAAGAGCCCTATCTACCAGCTCCTGGTAGTTAGCAAATGTTGCCACCATCAACTGCGTACTCAGCTCGTCATACAGCCCTTCCATAAACTTCTCCTGCTTTGCGGCATATGTGGCCACATCATCTGGGGCATAACGAGCTAACTTACTGAACTCATCCAAGTACTGTCCCATAGTACGATTTCTCTGGCGTAAGTTGCGACACTCACGCTTCTTCATGCTCATTGCTCCAGTTGAGACATCGGCTATGCGGAAAGCTTGTTGAACTGATCCCAAGTGACATTGGCTATGGGGAAAGTGGCTGTGTAATTCTCCCACCATGAGGCTGCGGGTCCATCTAGTTGATGTGCGGCAAAGCGCACCTTCTCAGCGTATATGCAACCTGCGGTGGTCAGCTCCCTTCCAATCTTGCGGAGCCAGTCATCTGCAACAATCGTCTCGGTGCTACTAGAAAACACCAGCGGATTCAACATCAGAAAACTGGCTAAGTTGTCAACTGGAGGTGGTGGCGATGGGTTGTTGTTGTTGTTGTTGTTGTTGCCTTGGTTCTGAACTAGCAACTTCATCAAGGCATTCTGTGGTTGGATCAACTGAGTGAGTGATGACCCACAAGTATAGGGGATCTATCGTAGTCCTTTCGATAAGTAAGAGTGTCGAACCCAACGAGGAGTAGAAGGAAATGATAAACGGTTTTCAGCAAGGTATTCTCTGCAAGTACTGAAATAAGTGGTAACATATAGTTTTGTGATGACATAATTTGTAATGAGCAACAAGTAACAAAAGTAAATAAAGTGCAGCAAGGCGGTCCAATACTTTTTGTAGCAAAGGACAAGCTTGGACAAACTCGTATATAAGGAAAAGCACTCCCGAGGACACATGGGAATATCGTCAAGCTAGTTTTCATCACATTCATATGATTCGCATTCGGTACTTTGATAATTTTACATGTGGGTGGACCGATGCTTGGGTGCTGTTCTTACTTGAACAAGCATCCCACTCATGATTAACCTCTATTGCGAGCATCCGCAACTACAACAAAAGTATTAAGGTAAACCTAACCATAGCACGAAACATATGGATCCAAATCAGCCCCTTACGAAGCAACGCATAAACTAGGGTTTAAGCTTCTGTCACTCTAGCAACCCATCATCTACTTATTATTTCCCAATGCCTTCCTCTAGGCCCAAATAATGGTGAAGTGTTATGTAGTCGACGTTCACATAACACCACTAGAGGCTAGATAACATACATCTTATCAAAATATCGAACGAATACCAAATTCGCATGACTACTAAAAGCAAGACTTCTCCCTTGTCCTCAGGAACAAACGTAACTACTCACAAAGCATATTCATGTTCATAATCAGAGGGGTAATAATATGCATAAAGGATCTGAACATATGATCTTCCACCAATTAAACCAACTAGCATCAACTACAAGGAGTAATTAACACTACCAGCAACCTACTAGCACCAATCCCAGACTTGGAGACAAGAATTGGATACAAGAGATGAACTAGGGTTTTGAGATGAGATGGTGTTGATGAAGATGTTGATGGAGATTGCCCTCTCCCGATGAGAGGAGCGTTGGTGATGACGATGGTGGTGATTTCCCCCTCCGGGAGGGAAGTTTCCCCGGCAGAACAGCTCTGCCGAAGCTCTAGATTGGATCCGCCAAGGTTCCGCATCGTGGCGGCGGAGTTTTGTCCCGAAAGGTTGCTTCTTATTTTTTTCTCGACGAAAGACTTCATATAGGAGAAGATGGTCATCGGAGAACCACCAGGGGCCCACGAGGTAGGGGGCGCGCCCTAGGGGGGGCGCCCCCCACCCTCGTGAGCAGGGTGTGGGCCCCCTGGTCTTCATCTTTGGTGAGGATTTTTCATTATTTATTATAAGGTGTTCCGTGGAGTTTCAGGACTTTTGGAGTTGTGCAGAATAGGTCTCTAATATTTGCTCTTTTTCCAGCCCAGAATTCCAGCTGCCGGCATTCTCCCTCCTTATGTAAACCTTGTAAAATAAGAGAGAATAGCCATAAGTATTGTGACATAATGTGAAATAACAGACCATAATGCAATAAATATCGATATAAAAGCATGATGCAAAATGGACGTATCAACTCCCCCAAGCTTAGACCTCGCTTGTCCTCAAGCGAAAAGCCGAAATCGAAAAATATGTCCACATGTTTAGAGATGAAGGTGTCGATAAAAATAAAATATGGACATGAGGGCATCATGATCATTCTTAGAACAGCAACTTATATAATTCTTGTCATGTGATATCTTATGCTAGAGTAATAATTCAATCACAATAGCAAGTATGAATTGTAAACTTCATTGAAAACTAACAAACTACAATCTCGTTCATTGAAGCAATTGCAATTTATCATAACATAGGAAAGAGTCAATGTATAAGAGCTTTTCAGCAAGTCCACATACTCAACTATCATATAATCTTTCACAATTGCTGACACTCACACAATACTTATGGGTATGGAGTTTTAATCGGACACAGAGAAAGATAGGGGCTTATAGTCTTGCCTCCCAACGTTTTACCTCAAGGGTAATGTCAACAGTAATAGTTCATGTAAACTCGCATCCAATTAGCCATATATACCAGGATCTTTCCAACATACTGTGCTTGCCAAAGGATAAAGTGTAAAAAGGAAGGGTGAAAATCACCATGACTCTTATGCAAGGTAGGAGATAAAAGTAAAAGATAGGCCCTTCGCAGAGGGAAGCAGAGGTTGCCATGCGCTTTTATGGTTGGATGCACAAAATCTTAGTGCAAAAGAACATCACTTTATATTGCCCCTTGTGATATGAACCTTTATTATGCAATCCTTCGCTTTTATTACTTCCACATCAAAAGATCGTATAAAGCTTATTTCTCCCACACCAATCAATCATACATATTTAGAGAGCAATTTTTATTGCTTTGCACCGATGAGAACTTACTTGAAGGATCTTATTCAATCCATAGGTAGATATGGTGGACTCTCATGGAAAAACCGGTTTAAGGATTTTTGGAAGCACAAGTAGTATCTCTACTTGGTGCTGAGAATTTGGCTAGCATGAGGGGGAAAGGCAAGCTCAACATGTTGGAGGATCCAAGACAATATAATTTATCTCAGATGTAAGAAAACATAACCCATTACGTTGTCTTCCTTGTCCAATGTCAACTCTTTAGCATGTCATATTTTAATGAGTGCTCACAATCATAAAAGATGTCCAATATAGTATATCTATATGTGAAGACCTCTCTTTCTTTGTTACTTCCTATTAATTGCAACGATGACGAAAACAATGCTTGTCAACTCTCAACAACTTTTATTCATCATACTTTTTCTATGTGAGCTCATTACTCTCCATGAGATCCATATGATCTCTTTGTTTCTTTTTATTCTTTTATTCACTTAGGATCATGGCAAAATAATCAAGCCCTTGATTCAACACTAATCTTTATTATATAGCTCACAGATTCGATTACATAGAAGGATAATAAAGCAAAACTCACAACTAGATCACACTAAGAACTTTTATTCTACTAGATTAAGATACAACTAATAAGATCGAACTAAGGAAAACATTAAAGATAAAAGTGATGGTGATATTATACCGGGGCACTCCCCCAAGCTTGGTAGTTGCCAAGTGGAGTGCCCATACCCAGATACTCAATTCTTCTTTATTGGAGGAGATGGTGGAGGTGTTGTTGATGATGCGGGCTTATCATCCATCTTCCAAGGCATAGGTTCACCATCATAGAAAGATGATCGAGTCTCCGGAATCCTCGAATCTGCAGCCAAACTCATTCTTTTGAATCTATATTCATACTCACAGTTTTGGTTTTGTAGTTCATAGATTTGGGCTTGGAGGTGCTCGATCTTTTCATGTAGCTTGAAGATGGCCTCCTCGATGTTCTTGGCATCCGGCTTGTAGTTGTTAGTGAACTCCGTGAGCATCATGTGGCTAGCGTTGTTTCCACGCTCCACCATCCCCTGGCACTTGAAAACTTGTTGCTCCATTGCTTCGAGCCTCGTCTCCACGCTTCCGATTCCCTTTGGTCCCTCAGCATCACGGATGTGCAGCAACCCATCAAGCATCTCAATGGTTTGAGGGTGTCGCAGCACCTCTGTGAGGTAAGGGTTGATGACCTTCTCGAAGAACTTGTCCTTGGAAGCACTTGGGGGCGTCATGATAATCTAGATCTGTCAGAAAAATAGCTCGAAACAAAAACAGGAGATTTTTGCATGATACGGGAGTCAAAACCTTTGGGAGAATATATAATGAATTTTTACCGACCAAAATACATATCGTGCAAGAAAACAGAGTCCGGAAGGCACACGAGGTAGGGGGCGCGCCCAGGGGGTAGGGCGCGCCCTCCACCCTCGTGTCCTTCCCGGACTGCTACTTAATTTTCTATTTTTCTAAATATTCCAAAATGGAGAAATATTGCCTTAAAAATTGTTTTGGAGTCAGTTGACTTACCGTACCACATACCTATTCCTTTTCAGAGTCGGAAACGTTCTAGAAAGTGTCCCTTATGTACTCCTCCGGGGTTACAGTTTCAATAATATTGGTTTCAACATTTATGGGATTACCTGAGATATAATGTTTGATTCTTTGACCGTTTACCACCTTCAGATTTGTGCCTTCGAAGTTGTTGATTTTTATGGCACTGGAATGATAGACCTCCTCAATAACGTAGGGGCCTTCCCATTTAGAGAGAAGTTTCCCTGCAAAAAAAATCTTAAACGAGAGTTGTATAGCAATACATAATCACCTGCATTAAACTCACGCTTTTGTATCCTTTTGTCATGCCATCTTTTAACCTTTTCTTTAAACAACTTGGCATTTTCATAAGCTTGGGTTCTCCATTCATCAAGTGAGCTAATATCAAATAACCTCTTCTCACCGGCAAGTTTAAAATCATAGTTGAGCTCTTTAATAGCCCAATATGCCTTATGTTCTAGTTCGAGAGGCAAGTGACATGCTTTTCCATATACCATTTTATACGGAGACATACCCATAGGATTTTTATATGCAGCTCTATAGGCCCATAATGCATCATCAAGTTTGTTGGACCAATTCTTTCTAGACCTATTGACAGTCTTTTGCAAAATTAATTTGAGTTCTCTATTACTCAATTCTACTTGACCACTAGACTGTGGGTGATACGGAGATGCAATTCTGTGATTGACGTCATATTTAGCAAGCATTTTACGGAAAGCACCATGAATAAAATGTGAACCACCATCAGTCATTAAATATCTAGGGACTCCAAACCTAGGAAAAATAACTTCTTTAAGCATTTTAATAGAAGTGTTATGATCAGCACTACTAGTTGGAATAGCTTCTACCCACTTAGTAATGTAATCAACATCAACTAAAATATGTGTATATCCATTAGAGGCAGGAAAAGGTCCCATATAATCAAAGCCCCAAACATCAAACAGTTCAATAACAAGTGAATAATTCATAGGCATTTCTTGACGTCTACGAATATTACCAATTCTTTGACATTCATCACAAGATAGGACAAACTTACGGGCATCATTGAAGAGAGTAGGCCAATAAAAACCGGATTGCAATACCTTATGTGCAGTTCTATCTCCCGCGTGGTGTCCTCCATAAGTTTCGGAGTGGCACTTGCGTAGGATCTGTTCCTGTTCATGCTCAGGTACACAGCGTCTAATAACACCATCCACTCCTTCTTTAAAAAGATGTGGGTCATCCCAAAAGTAATGTCTCAAATCATAGAAGAACTTTTTCTTTTGTTGGTATGTGAAGCTAAGTGGTATAAATTTAGCAACTATGTAATTAGCATAATCAGCATACCAAGGGGTACTACGAGAAGTACTTATGACATTCAATTGTTCATCAAGAAAGCTATCATCAATAGGTAGTGGGTCATCAAGAACATTCTCTAACCTAGATAAGTTGTCTGCAACGGGGTTCTCAGCTCCTTTTCTATCAACAATATGCAAATCAAATTCTTGTAGCAAGAGAACCCATCTAATAAGTCTAGGTTTAGCATCTTTCTTCTCCATAGGATATTTAATAGCAGCATGATCAGTGTGGATAGTTACTTTAGAATCAACAATATGAGGTCTGAACTTATCACAAGCAAATACAACTGCTAAAAGTTCTTTTTCAGTAGTAGCATAATTTCTTTGAGCATTGTATAGAGTCTTACTAGCATAATGGATAACATTTAATTTCTTATCAACTCTTTGTCCTAGAACAGCACCTACAACATAATTACTAGCATCACACATAATTTCAAAGGGTAAATTCCAATCAGGTGGCTGAACAATAGGTGCAGAGACTAATGCTTTCTTAAGTATTTCAAATGCTTCTACACAATCATCATCAAAGACAAACGGTATATCTTTTTGTAATAAATTAGTCAGAGGCCGAGAAATTTTTGAGAAGTCCTTAATGAACCTCCTATAAAATCCGGCGTGACCAAGGAAACTTCTTATACCTTTGATGTCCTTGGGACATGGCATCTTTTCAATAGCATCAACCTTGGTTTTATCAACTTCAATACCTCTTTCAGAAACTTTATGCCCCAAGACAATACCTTCATTAACCATAAAGTGGCACTTTTCCCAATTCAAGACAAGATTAGTTTCTTCACATCTCTGCAAAACTCGATCAAGATTGCTCAAGCAATCATCAAAAGAAGATCCTTAGACGGAAAAGTCGTCCATGAAAACCTCACAAATCTTTTCACAAAAGTCATAGAATATTGCCATCATGCATCTTTGAAAGGTAGCAGGTGCATTACATAAACCAAAAGGCATACGTCTATAAGCAGAAGTACCAAAAGGGCATGTGAAAGTAGTCTTTGATTGATCTTTAGCTGACACAGGTATTTGAGAGAAACCAGAATAACCATCTAGAAAGCAGTAATGTGTATGTTTGCGTAATCTTTCTAGCATTTGATCAATAAAAAGTAAGGGGTAATGATCTTTCTTAGTAGCCTTATTTAATTTGCGGAAATCAATTACCATCCTATAACCTGTAATAATTCTTTGTGGAATCAATTCATCTTTATCATTAGGAACAACAGTAATACCTCCCTTCTTAGGGACACAATGAACATGACTTACCCACTGACTATCAGCAACGAGATAAATTATACCTGCCTCCACAAGCTTTAGTATTTCTTTTCTTACCACTTCTTTCATTTTAGGATTTAGACGTCGTTGAGGATCACGAACTGGTTTGGCATCTGCTTCCAAATTTATTTTATGTTGACATACAGTGGGACTAATGCCCTTAAGATCATCAAGAGTATATCCAATAGCAGCACGGTGCTTCTTCAGAGTTTTCAATAATCTTTATTCTTCATGCTCCGAAAGGTTAGCACTAATAATAACAGGATATATCTTCTTTTCATCAAGATAAGCATATTTAAGATTATCAAGCAATGGTTTAAGCTCAAACACGGGATCACCCTTAGGTGGAGGAGGATCCCCTAGGATTTCAACAGGCAAATTGTGTTTCAGCATAGGTTCCTGTTTAAAGAATACTTCATCTATTTCCTTTCTTTCATTCATAAACATATCATTCTCATGGTCTAGCAAATATTGTTCTAACGGATCATTAGGAGGTACGGCAATAGAAGCAAGACCAATAATTTCATCCTTACTAGGCAATTCTTCTTCACGGTGTTGTTTACTAAATTTAGAGAAATTAAATTCATGAGTCATATCATCTAAGCCGACAGTAACAATATCCCTAGTGCAATCTATGGTAGCATTAACAGTATTTAAGAAGGGTCTACCAAATATAATGGGGCAAAAGCTGTCTTGTGGGGAACCAAGAACAAGAAAATCAGCAGGATATTTAGTTTTCCCACACAATACTTCGACATCTCTAACAATTCCCATTGGTGAAATAGTATCTCTATTAGCAAGTTTAATAGTAACATCAATTTTTTCTAACTCAACAGGTGCAATGTCATGCATACTTTCTTTGTATAAGTCAATAGGTATTGCACTAGCACTAGCACCCATATCACATAAGCCATGATAACAATGATCTCCTATTTTAACAGAAATAACATGCATGCCTACCACATGTCTATGTTTATCTTTAGCAAAAGGTTTAGCAATTCTAGCAGTTTCATCGCAGAACTGAATAACATGCCCATCAACATTATCAGACAAGAGATCTTTAACAATAGCAATATCAGGTTCTACTTTAACTTGCTCAGGGGGTGTATATGTTTTAATATTGCTTTTACGAACCACAGTTGAAGCTTTAGCATGATCCTTTATCCTAACAGGGAAACGTGGTTTCTCAACATAAGAAGTAGGAACAATAGGATCATTATAAGTAATAGTCTTTTCTTCAACTTTAATAGGTGCAGCTACTTTTACTTCTATGGGAGGATGATATTTAAACCACTTCTCCTTAGGGAGATCAACATAAGTAGCAAAAGATTCATAGAAAGAAGCTACTATCTCATAATCAAGTCCATATTTAGTGCTAAACTTACGGAAAATATCGGTATCCATAAAAGATTTAACACAATCAAACTTAGGTGTCATACCTGACTCCTTACCATTGTCGAGGTCCCAATCTTCAGAGTTGCATTTAATTCTATCCAATAAATCCCATGTAAATCCAAAAGTCTTCATCATAAAAGAGCCAACACAAGAAGTATCGAGCATGGTGCGATTATTTTCAGAAAGCCGAGCATAAATTTTTTGAAGAATTGTTTCTTTTGGGAGCTCATGATTGGGGCATGAATATAACATTGATTTAAGACTCCCCGAGCTTGAGCAATGCTTTCTCCTTCGCGAATCCAAAAATTATATATATAATTGCGATCACGATGAACAAGATGCATAGGGTAATACTTTTGATGAAATTCCAATTTCAATATTCTATAGTTCCATGATCCCATATCATCACATAGCCTATACCATGTCAATGCGTCTCCCTTCAAAGATAAAGGGAAGACCTTCTTCTTAGCAACATCATCGGGAATACCTGCAAGCTTAAATAATCCACAAACTTCATCCACATATGTTAGGTGTTCATCAGGATGCTTTGTTCCATCTCCTGTAAAAGGATTAGCTAGCAGTTTTTCTATTATACTCGAAGGATACTCATAAGGAATTTCATTTTCAATAGGTTTAGTAGGTTGAGGAGCAACTCTTTGCTCTACTGGTTGGGGTGAAGATACCCCAAACAAGCCACTCAGAGGATTACTTTCCATAGTAACAAGTGACAGTAAATTTCAACACACTATATAAATTTTTCCTTACCAAATTCCACCTACCAAAGGCGCTTCACTCCCTGGCAACGGCGCCAGAAAAGAGTCTTGATGACCCACAAGTATAGGGGATCTATCGTAGTCCTTTCGATAAGTAAGAGTGTCGAACCCAACAAGGAGCAGAAGGAAATGATAAACGATTTTCAGCAAGGTATTCTCTGCAAGTACTGAAATAAGTGGTAACACATAGTTTTGTGATGAGATAATTTGTAACGAGCAACAAGTAACAAAAGTAAATAAAGTGCAGCAAGGTGGCCCAATCCTTTTTGTAGCAAAGGACAAGCCTGGACAAACTCGTATATAAGGAAAAGCTCTCCCGAGGACACATGGGAATATCGTCAAGCTAGTTTTCATCACATTCATATGATTCACATTTGGTACTTTGATAATTTGACATGTGGGTGGACCGGTGCTTCGGTGCTGTTCTTACTTGAACAAGCATCCCACTTATGATTAACCTCTATTGCAAGCATCCGCAACTACAACAAAAGTATTAAGGTAAACCTAACCATAGCATGAAACATATGGATCCAAATCAGCCCCTTACGAAGCAACGCATAAACTAGGGTTTAAGCTTCTGTCACTCTAGCAACCCATCATCTACTTACTACTTCCCAATGCCTTCCTCTAGGCCCAAATAATGGTGAAGTGTTATGTAGTCGACGTTCACATAACACCACTAGAGGCTAGACAACAT
The DNA here is from genome assembly GCF_018294505.1 of Triticum aestivum. Taxonomy (NCBI): domain Eukaryota; kingdom Viridiplantae; phylum Streptophyta; class Magnoliopsida; order Poales; family Poaceae; genus Triticum; species Triticum aestivum. The sequence goes on along the minus strand of NC_057812.1, from coordinate 399,084,681 downwards.
ACATCTTATCAAAATATCGAACGAATACCAAATTCACATGACTACTAATAGCAAGACTTCTCCCTTGTCCTCAGGAACAAATGTAACTACTCATAAAGCATATTCATGTTCATAATCAGAGGGGTAATAATATGCATAAAGGATCTGAACATATGATCTTCCACCAATTAAACCAACTAGCATCAACTACAAGGAGTAATCAATACTACTAGCAACCTACTAGCACCAATCCCGGACTTGGAGACAAGAATTGGATACAAGAGATGAACTAGGGTTTTGAGATGAGATGGTGCTGGTGAAGATGTTGATGGAGATTGTCCTCTCCCGATGAGAGGAGCGTTGGTGATGACGATGGCGATGATTTCCCCCTCCGGGAGGGAAGTTTTCCCGGCAGAACAGCTCTACCGGAGCTCTAGATTGGATCCGCCAAGGTTCCGCCTCGTGGCGGTGGAGTTTCGTCCCGAAAGGTTGCTTCTTATTTTTTTCTCGACGAAAGACTTCATATAGGAGAAGATGGTCATCGGAGAACCACCAGGGGGCCCACGAGGTAGGGGGGCGCACCCTAGGGGGGGCGCCCCCCCACCCTTGTGAGCAGGGTGTGGACCCCCTGGTCTTCATCTTTGGCAAGGATTTTTCATTATTTATTATAAGGTGTTCCATGGAGTTTCAGGACTTTTGGAGTTATGCAGAATAGGTCTCTAATATTTGCTCCTTTTCCATCCCAGAATTCCAGCTGCCGGCATTCTTCCTCCTTATGTAAACCTTGTAAAATAAGAGAGAATAGCCATAAGTATTGTGACATAATATGAAATAACAGCCCATAATGCAATAAATATCGATATAAAAGCATGATGCAAAATGGACGTATCAGTGAGCTCCGGTGGGAAGACAAATCTAGGGTCACGTCTCGGAGGCATCTGATATGTTTAGAGGGGTGAGAATAGAACAGCGTGTGGTCTAAAGGGAAATCACTACCCAAATGCACATGAGACAAAAACATTCATTTCACACCACTCAATTCAAACAAGATCATACAATCGATCTAACCTACCGTTACAAAATACTTGGACTACTACTATATACATGGGGCAATACTACTGATAATGTGGTGGTCGGCTAGAAATTTTAATCGGAGGAAGACTCCATGATATCCGCTCCAGCTTCATCTTCATAATCGTCATCACTGTCGGGGGCGGAGTCGGTGTCGTCGATTATGATGTAGTCTTCAGGATGGTTGTCCTCCTGAGTTTTGGGATCTCCCATGAATATTCCTAGCTTCTTCTTCAGGTCTTCATTCTTCTCTAGTAGTACTATGATTTCTTCTTCATATCCATCGCATGTAGACTTGAGTTCCTCTTCTAGCTCCATGTTCCTGGTCATCACCTTCTTCTTGTCTATCATGCTGGCCCACATCTGGTTCTCCTGACGACGAATGTGTTGGTTTAACTCCTGGATGTAGGCTGCAATGGACTTGTCCCTCCTGGTGCAAATCATCTCCCATTGCTCATCTCGGAGTCCACATATCTGGTAGATGGTGTCCTTAAGATCCTTGTGGTATACCTCGCCGATGCGTCCCATGGCGATATGGGCTGCCATGCTCTTTCCTAGACTCCAAGTTGGTGCATCAAAGAAAAACTCTATGGGCTCAGTAACTGGTATGAATGTCCTTCCTGGAACATGTACTTGAATTGTCCAGCGCTCTTCTTCAGGTAGAGTGGCAGTGTAGGTCCCCGTGAAGCTTGGTATTCCGATGCTCAGGTACTTAGTGGCCTCCTTCAAGTGTCGTCCAAATGGGGTGTCATCATCTGATTGAGCAAACTTGTTGCTTGGGTCAAACATCTATAGTGTAGAAAAGGGAGAAGAGTCAAAAATGATTAGAGAAGAGTGCCCTATGGCTCATCCTAGTGGTCGCGCCCTATAGTCAGCATGTGCTCTGATACCATCTTGTAGAGATCTGACCTTAGACGGTCAAATCTCTGTGCTTAAGTGTCACCCCTGGATCGGTAATGCTAACACATATAGTACTCAATGATTTATAACAGAGTTCCATCACACACTTATTACATCGAATTTCTCAAAAGAGAACTTATTACAATAATATGGCAGAAGCCATCTAAATAAGATAACTGCGGAAGCTTCGAAGGTAAATGAGTCCATCAACTCCAAGGGCATAGCTGCGTGCACGAAAACGACATATCGCACCTTACTCTTCGTCTGAAAACTCTGCAACATAATACGTTGCAGCCCATATAGGTCAGCACATGGAATATGCTGGCAAGATAACACTATAGAGTAATGAACAAATAACATCTATCACTATATGCATATATGGCTGGTGGAGGCTCTATGGTTACTATTTGCATAAAGCTAATTTTTCCCCACAACAAAGGAATATATTTTATTTAACTACAAAGTTGGTTGAAAAAGAAATTATTGAGAAGGTTCCTCCAAAATAATAATTATAACCCAACAAATTAATTAAGTAAAGCAATGAGTCAAATCAATAATTCAAGTACCAGATACTCAAAGATGTCCATAACCAGGGACACGCTAACCATGATTAGTTTGTACACTCTGTAGAAGTTTGCGCACTTTTCCCCACAAGACTTGATCTCCTCCATTGGATTTCTTGCACTACATGGTGTTTGAGAAATGGATGACCGAGACACAGTCTTTCAGAAGCATTAACTCTTTACTCCGGGTAGACAGTACCACCTACATCCCCTACATCTGCTAGCTTACCACTGAAAGAGGTCACACAACTTACTCAACTATGCCAGAGCCCATAATGGCCTGTGGCTGCACACGGAAGTTTCTAGCATGAATAATCTCAAGATCACTTTGAGCCTGGGTGGCAAACCATAGGATGATCTCACGGTTACTCCGGGATATCCTAGGACAACACTGGATTGCTCCAGGTGCCCGGACAACCACTGGGTACTCAAGGGTGCCTCAACCAATCCACCCAGATGTGTATTAAAGTAGCCACCTTAAGTTTAACCATTAATTTAAACTCTCACATCTATCATGGATCACTCAAACCAAACCACGTCTACAAGCATAGCAGAGAAGTATAAGCATAATGTAGTAACTCCCAAGGTTTGTATAAACGACAATAGGTTCTACCTCATCAACTACTTACCAATACCCACAAGTATTCAAGTCCTAACCATGCAGTGTTTGAGGATTGAAACTAATGCATAAAAACTGGGTAATAAGCAATATGATCAAAGTGTTACTTCCCTTGCAAACGATCTGAAAACCCTAGTGATTTGTAGTAGCAAGCCTCGCACTCCAGAAACTCTATCGTGAACAAACAACCACATACATAAGCACTCAAGCATACGATGCAAGGGTAAAACTCAAAATAAAAGATCCAAACTGAAAGTTCAACTGAAGAGCTTCTATTTGCAAAAAGAAACAATCAATTCAGAGCTATGAAACCCAAACTACGGTCAAAAGAAGTTCGAAATCAAATCTGCTTGAACCCAAATTTTAATTTGTCAAAACAATGTTGAAGTTGATTATCTCGAAAGAGGGGAACAAGACGAAGTTTAGGCGTTGGTTTCACTAGATTTGGATAAACGAGCAAAAAGTAACGAAGGTTTTAAGATCATGGACTAATCTATGATAAAAGTATTTGCGGATAGGTCCCTGGCCGAAAATAGACAGAAAAATGAACGAACGTTCGCTAACAGGAAATAACGAATGAAAATCGTTCATAAAAACAATCTAACCGATGAACGTTCGCTATTTAACCTAATAAAATAAAAAACTGATCTAATCTAAACCAAAAAAACGAGGAAAACCTAGCGGTTTTTACTGGTTAATCATAGAAAATCGACGGCGAGGTCAATGACAAGATCCAACGCGGCTCCGGCGGCTTCGGCGGCGGGTGGTGGGGAGGAGGCGGCGGGGAGGCTCGGCCTTATAAAGGCCCGAGGGGGGGGCTTGTGCGAGGGGGCGGCGGCGGCACGGGTCTGACCCGGAGTCCCCGCGCCGGAGTTCGGCGCCAGCACGGGGCGACGATGGCGGCTGGGCCTGGCTCGGCTGGGCCTTCGGCCCAGTTGGGCGAAGAAGAATTTTTTTAAAATAAATTTCGCGTGAAAGAAAAAATCCTAATAAAATACAAAAAAAATCTAAAAATACCAGAAACAATTTTCACCGTCCAAACCTAATATTTAGGACAAGATGAACATTTTTCTGGCCTAAAAATGCACTTTTCAAAAATGCATATTTTCTAATTCAAATAAAATAGCAAATAAAATATTAATTTGATTTTAAATTTTCTTCTCCAATATTCCTCTCTTTTGAAGAAGTCATATTATCTTCTCTCATTTATTTTTATTACTGGAAATAATTGGAGAGAAAATATTAAAATCAAATTGATCCTCAATTTCAAATTTGAAAAAAAATCAAATATGAAATTTGTGAAACCTCCAACTCTCTCCTTGGGTCCTTGAGTTGCTTAAGATTTCTAGGATCACAACCAAAATGCAAATAAAATATGATATGTATATGATGACCCATGTATAACATCCAAATTGAAAATTGGGATGTTACATTAGTACCAAAAATGATATAAAATCATTATAAAACATCCAAGATTGATAATATAACAGCATGGAACAATCAAAAACTATAGATACGTTGGAGACGTATCAACATCCCCAAGCTTAACTCCTACTCGTCCTCAAGTAGGTAAGTGATAAAAACAGAATTTGTGATGTGGAATGCTGCCTAACATGTCATATCATATTCTTTTCTTTATAGCACGGACATTTGGACTTTTATGTGATTCAAAGCAATAGTCTACTTCTGACAAGATAATTTAAATACTCAAGCATATCAACAAGCAACCATGTCTTTCAAAATATCAACTCTAAAATAAGTTATCCCTAGCCCATCATGCTCAATCATTGATCCATTCATGAAACACACTCGCATATTAGCTACACCCAATACTCACGTACGATCATATTGCCTCCTAGTTGGTGTTTTTACAAGAGAAGGTGGAGACTCAAATTCAAAAATAAAAATTTCATAAAGTAAAAGAAAGGCCCTTCGCAGAGGGAAGTAGGGATTTGCAGAGGTGTCAGAGCTCAAAGTGAAAAACTTAGAGATAAAAACATTTTGGGAGGTGTATCCTTCCCACCAACGAAAACGACTTAGAGTTCCCAACACTTTCCATGCTAGATATATCATAGGCGGTTCCAAACAAAAAATAAAGTTTATTCCTTTTTCCACCATACTTTCACTTTCCATGGCTAACCGTATCCACAGGTGCCTTCCATACCAACACTTTCGAAGGAATTTATTATTTGAAAACATCAAGTAAATTCATTTTTTTCATTTCGGGACTGGGCATCCCTAATACCTTTGCCTTACTCTCGTGCAATGACATGTGAGTAAATACTCATTGTGAGAATAACACATCTAGCATGGAAATATTAGCCATCCCTTACCGCTCCGCGAGCGAAACGAACACACAAAAGAGAAGCTTATTTTGAGAATTAGATATGGCATATGCAAATTTGCTTAGAACGGCAAAACAATACGCATAGAGGTAGATATAGTGGACTCATGTGGCAAAACTGGTTTAAAGGATTTTGGATGCACAAGTAGAGATCATACTTAGTGCAAAATGAAGGCTAGCAAAAGATTGAGAAGCGACCAACCAAGAAATAGATAATCTCATAAGCAAGCATTAAGCATAATTAACACCGAATAATGCACCACAAGTAGGATATAATTTCATTGCATGACTATTGACTTTTGTGCTTGCATAGGGAATCACAAACCTTAACACCAATATTCTTACTAAAGCATAATTACTCATCAAGATGACTCACATATCACAGCATCATACCTCAAAACTATTACTAAGAATCAAGTTTATTTTGTCCAATGATCTTCATGAAAGTTTTTATTATATCCTTCTTGGATATCTATCACTTTGGGACTAATTTTCATGTGTTGCTTTTCATAAGCTCAAACAAATATAAGTGAAGATCATGAGCATAATATTTCTTTCTTTCTCTCAAATTAATTTAAGTGAAGCAAAGAGAGAATTTCTTGAAAATTTTATTAACTCTCAAATAAATCTAAGTGAAGCAAGAGAGCATTTCTTCAAAAATACTAAAGCACACCATGCTCAAAAAGATATAAGTGAAGCACTAGAGCAAGTCCATAGCTCACAAAAATTTAAGTGAAGCATGGAGAGCAATTCTAGCAAGTCATGACATAATTTTGGCTCTCCCAAATAGGTGTGTCCAGCAAGGTATCAAGACTTAAAAACACAAAATAAAACAAGCAAAGACTCATATCATACAAGACACTCCAAGCAAAACACATAGTATGTGACGAATAAAAATATAGCTTCGAGTAAAATACCGATGGTCGTTAGAAGAAAGAGGGGATGCCACTCGGGGGCATCCCCAAGCTTAGTTGGTTGCTCATTTTTGGATAATAGCTTGGGGTGCCGGGGAATCCCAAGCTTAGGATCTTCTACTCCATATTCCTTCATCCGTCGTAAGATTACCCAAACCATGAAAACTTCAATCACACAAAACTCAACAAAACCTTCGTGAGATCCGTTAGTATAAGAAAATAAATCACTACTATAAGTTTTGTATCAAACCAATTCATATTTCGTTCTTGCATTATATCTACTGTATTCTTACTTTTCTATGGAAAAAATCATCAAAGAAAACCATAGAGCCATCCAAATAAGCACACAACGCAAAGAAAACAGAATCTGTCAAAACAGAACAGTCTGTAGAAATTTGACTATTTAGAATACTTCTGTAACTCCAAAAATTCTGAAACATTAGGATGACCTGAGTAATTTTTATATTGATCTACCGCAAAAGGAATTGGTATTTTATCGCTCTCTGGTAAAAAATGAGAATTATTTTCGTGATCGCAAAAGTTTCTGTTTTTTTAGCAAGATCAAACAACTATCACCCAAGAGGATCCTAAATGCTTTACTTGGCACAAACACTAATAAAACATAAAAAACACAATCATAACAGTATCATAATTGTGCTAACACTCAAGAATAGGAAGCAAAAAGAAAAAATAAATTTTATTCATTGGGTTGCCTCCCAACAAGCGCTATAGTTTTACGCCCTTAGCTAGACATAAAGCAAGGATCTAAGTTTTTCATCCTTGTTCAACTCTTCAATCAAACACTTTGAATTTTTCAAAGATTTAGCATAAAGATTTTCAATGACAGTACTCCTAGGAATAATTTTAAAGAATTCATTCTTACCAAAGGGATCTCTTATAACTTCAACAAAATCCGCGTGAATGCTAATCATCTTAAGATCCTCTTTACTATTACTAGAAGTTGCACTCTTGTTCTTAGTAACTTGAGTAGTCTTGCCAATCTTTACGGGAGTTCTTTCAATAGTTTTAGTGAAAGCAAAAGCCGTGCTCAAATTACTAAAGATTTCTTCTAATTTATCAATCCAAGACGGACTTTCTTCAATTCTTTCATGAATTACGGTCCCCTTTTCCTTTAACAAACTTAAAAACTTCTCCCACTTTTGACCCAGTCTTAGTAGAAAAATTATGCATCTTTTTATCCAAATTTCCAATATGCTCTTCAGTAACCATTTTCTTTTCAATAGCATCTAATCTTTCCATAACATGCTCAAGAGTTTAAAGTTGTTTCATTAATCATAAGGGGTGGTGAGCCTACTAAATTTCCCATAGCATTGAAAGCATCAAGAGAGGGACACATCAAGAAATTTCCACCGGTAATCGTATCAAGGACGAATCTATACCAAGTGGTGATGCCCACATGAAAGCAACGAAGAAGAACAACAGTAGATTGCTTACGGATAGATCTATTATGAGCATTGCAAATTCTATACCAAGCATCTTTTAAATTTTCTCCTCCCCTTTGTTTAAAGTTGAGAACTTCGTTCTTGGGGGTGCAGCCAATAGGGGAAGAACTATCCATGACGATAATAGGGGCAAATAAAATTGCACACAAAAATAGATCCGGCGAGAAAACAGCGAACGAAAAAGAGGGGCGAATAAAACGACACATTTTTGTGAAGTGGGGGAGAGGAAAACAAGAGGCAAATGGCAAATAATGTAATTGCGAGGAGATGAACCTCGTATATGTTGAAGATCCTCCCCGGCAACAGCGCCAGAAATTGGCACGTGGCCGGGAGACTATCTTGACTTGATCCTCCCCGGCAATGGCGCCAGAAATTCCTTTTGATGTCGTTTAGTATGTCCTTGAAGAGGAAGGGATGATGCAGCACAGCGATGGTAGGTATTTCCCTTAGATGTGAAACCAAGGTTATAGAACCAGTAGGAAAACCAAGCAACACAACGTAAACAACACCTGCACACAAATGACAACTTCTAGCAACCCGACGTGTTAAAGGGGTTGTCAATGCCTTCCGGGGTACGGCGCCTAAAGATAGGCAAACAGACGTGAGGTAAATTTGTAGTAATTGATAGACCGAATGCCAAATAAAATAAATAAGAATAAATTGCAGCAAGGTATTTTTGGTTTAATAGATCTGAAAATAAATGGCAAATAAAATAGATCGGAAAGGCAAATAATATGAGAAAGAGACCCGGGGCCATAGGTTTCACTAGTGTCTTCTCTCAAGAAAAATAGCAAGCGGTGGGTGAACAAATTACTGTTGGGCAATTGATAGAACTTCAAATACTCATGAAGATATCTAGGCAATGATCATTACATAGGCATCACGTCCAAGATTAGTAGGCCGACTCCTGCCTGCATCTACTACTATTACTCCACACATCGACTGCTATCCAGCAGGCATCTAGTGTATTAAGTTCATGGAGAAACAGAGTAATGCAATAAGAACGACGACATGATGTAGACAAGATCTATCTATCTAGAGATAGACCCCATCATTTTATCCTTAGTAGCAACGATACATACGTGTCGGTTCCCCTTCTGTCACTGGGATCAAGCACCGTAAGATCGAACCCACTACAAAGCGCCTCTTCCCATTGTAAGATAAATAGATCAAGTTGGCCAAACAAAACCCAAATATCAGAGAAAAAATACGAGGCTATAAACAATCATACATAAAAGAGATCAAAGAAACTCAAATAACTTTCATGGATATAAAAAGATAGATATGATCATAAACTCAAAGTTCATCGATCCCAACAAACACACTGCATCATATGGATCTCCAAGAGACCATTGTATTGAGAATCAAGAGAGAGAGAGAGAGAGAGGAAGCCATCTAGCTACTAACTACAGACTCGAAGGTTTACAAAGGACTACTCACGCATCATCAGAGAGGCACCAATGAAGGTGGTGAACCCCATCCGAGATGGTGTCTAGATTGGATCTAGTGGTTCTGGACTATGCGGCGACTGGATCAATATTTTGTCAACTCCCCTAGTGTTTCTGGAATATTGGGGTATTTATAGAGCAAAGAGGCGGTCCGGGGGGCACCCGAGGTGGGCACAACCAACCAGGGTACGCCTGGAATGCCCTGGTGGGTTGTGCTCTCCTCGGAGCACCCCCCCAGGTGCAGCCAGGGCCCATTATGTTCCTTCTGGTCCAAAAAAATCTCCATAAAGCTTCATTGCGTGTGGACTCCCATTGGTATTGATTTTTTGTTATGTAAAAAACATGGAAAAAACAACAGCTGGCACTTGGCACTATGTCAATAGGTTAGTACCAAAAAAAGATATAAAATGACTATAAAATGATTATAAACCATCCAAGATTGATAATATAACAACATGGAAAAATCAAAAATTATAGATACATTGGAGATGTATCAGATGGTATCCTGAATAGGCTTCCAGGAAGCATAGCGCATTATGGCCTGTCGTGGCGTCTACAATATGATCAATGCGGGGTAGGGGAAGGGGTATTTGGGGTAGGCTTTATTGATATCTTTGAAATCGACGCACAACCGCCAGGACCTATCCTTCTTTGGTACCATGACCAAATTGGCAAGCCAATCGGGGTGTTTTATATCTAGGATGAACCCGGCCTCCAGTAGTTTATCCAGCTCCTCGCCCATTGCTTGACGCTTTGGTTCAGAAAAATGTCGAAGCATTTGGTTGACTGGCTTGTAGCCTTTCAGTATGTTCAAACTATGTTCTGCGAGCCTGCGGGGTATCCCAGGCATGTCGAAAGAGTGCCAGGCAAATATGTCCCAATTCTCCCTAAGGAAAGTGCACAAGGGCTTTGAAATTTATGGATCCAGGTTTGCCCCTATGGACGCTGTTTTGGCGGGGTCCATTGGGTGCACTTGAAATTTCACTATTTCGTCAGCTGGTTTGAACGAAGTAAACCTCGGTCACTTGTCAAGGATGACATCATCATGGTCGACTTTGGCGCTTAACATGGTTAGTTCCTCGGCCGCGCAGGCTTTGGGCGGAGTATCAAGGGCGAGCGACGCCGTCTTATTCTCGGCTTTAAGTGCTCGATCGGGGTTGCTTGAGACGGTGATGATCCTGTTTGGGCCCGGCATCTTAAGCTTCATGTAGCCATAATGCGGTACTTCTTGGAATTTAGAGAAGGCGCCCCGTCCGAGGAGGGCATGGTATCCGCTCTTGAAAGGAGCGATATGAACGTGATCTCTTCGGAACGGTAGTTTCTTGGAGTTCCAAAGACCACAACCATGGTCATTTTTCCGCTGCAGCGTGCTTCTCGCCTAGGGACTATACCTTTAAAGGTGGCGCAGCTCTGTTCTATGCAAAATTTATCAATTAACATTTTATCCAGAGTATTTTCATGTATTAGATTTAGGCTACTGTCCCCGTCCATGACGGTCTTCTGAAGTCGGCCGCTACCTACAATTGGGTTGAGGACCAGGGTGGCAGGGCACATGTTTGGGGTTGACATCGGCTGATCGCTATGATCTAAGGTCATTGGTGTGTCTATCCACGCACCCCTAGTCCGCACCTGTCAAACGAAATTGATTTCTCGCAGGGCCCGTTTGCACTGGTTGTTGGACACGAAAGTTCCGTAGATCATCAAACCTCGTCCTCGTCCAAGGTTTGTTCACCGTGGTGGGAGGTACCTGCCAGGATGGCGAGTCCCCCTTTTGCTACTTGTCTCAACATGCAACAGTCGTGAAGGTTATGGGTCGGGCAAGAGTTGATTAGGATAATGTGGATCAAGCACATCTTATCTAGGAAGCTGTCCAAAGTGATTGCGGGGTGACCAGAGGATTTCTTCTTCTCCTTCCGGGGTTCCATTTACGAGGCCCACACTAAGGTGCTGGCTCTGGATGTCCCACGTAATCCTCATAGATCGAATCCGTCTTTTCCTCGGTGAGCCAAGCATCCTCAATGGCGCAAAATCGGTGCACTAGCTTGTATAATCCCGAGAGCGTTTGAATGCAGCGACGAGCAAGGGTGTTCGAGGCAACTTTATCCTTGCACCTGCGCTAGAAAGTAGTGGTTATGTCAGAGTCCAGACAATCCGATAGCTTTGTCTTTGACAGACAAGAATCTAGCCCAGTACTGCATGATCAATTCATCAGGGAGTTGCTGCACGTAGGTTAGATCCTAGACGTCGGGTGGGCCAGAGTTGTCGGGGCGATACTCTATGCGGGAGGTTAACGGACGAGTCCCGATCTCAATAGATCGTGGGTTCGAGACCCTATCCTTTTCATCCGATGTCGAATTTGTGATCATTCGGTGGGCGATCTGGCCCGGAGGTTGGCCTCCTCGGCTGTCTCAGGCGGGCCGCCATTCAACTCACTTTCCAGGAAGTACCGTAGCCCCTCATCCCTGGGGGACTTCCCCATGGGGACCGGAGAAGTGTCATATTCCGCCTCGATTGTACATGTAGGCGTTCTAGTGACTGAAGCTTTGGGCGCGCAAGCAAGCCCCTCTGGTTCGAGGCTATTGACCGACGATCCCATCGATCTCTTCATCGATCGCCCAATGCAGCTCTCAAAGAAAGCACCAGTGTCGGTGTCAAAACCGGCAGATCTCGGGGTAGGGGGTCCCGAGCTATGGATCTTGGATCGAGTGTAACAGGAATGAAGGAGATGATGTTTAGCCAGGTTCGGACCCTCTTAATGGAGGTAAAACCATATGTCCTACTCTTGTTTATATTGATGGAGATGTATCAAATACAAAGCTGGTCTAGCTCGAGATTGTAATGTGTGGTCTAAATCTAGGGCTAGGTGAATGATTTTGCGAGGATGTCCCCTGTACAGGCTAAACCCTATGGCTTATTGATACGTCTCCGTCGTATCTATAATTTTTGATTGCTTCATGCCAATATTATATAACTTTCACATACTTTTGGCAACATTTTATATGATTTATTGGACTAACCAATTGATCTAGTGCCCAGTGCCAGTTCCTATTTGTTGCATGTTTTTTGTTTCGTGGAATATCCATATCAAACGAAGTCCAAACGCGATAAAAATTTATGGAGAATTGTTTTGGAATATATGTGATTTTTGGGATGTGGAATCAACGCAAACAGAGGCCCATGGCCTCCACAACCCACCAGCGGGCGCCGGGCACCCCATGGCGCTCCCAGGTGTCTTGCGTCCACCCCGTAAGTCAGTTGGGACCCTTCTTTGGGCGCAAGAAAGATAATTTATGGAAAAACTTGTGTAAAAATATCAGCGCAATCAGAGTTATGGATCTCCAGGAATTCGAGAAACGGTGAAGGGCCAGAAAACAGGAACGCAAAATAGAAGAGAACAGAGAGGGAGATCCAATCTCGGAGGGGCTTCCGCTCCTCCGCCACCATGGAGGCCATGGACCAGAGGGGGAACTCTCCTCCCATCTAGGGGGAGGCCAAGGAAGAAGAAGAAGGAGGGGGGCTCTCTCCCTCTCTCTCCAGGTGGCGCCGGAACACCGCCAGGGCAATCATCATGTGACGGCAATCTACTCCAACAACTCCATCATCTTCACCAACATCTTCATCATCTTCCCCCATCTATATTTAGTGGTCCACTCTCCTGCAACCCGTTGTACCCTCTACTTGAACATGGTGCTTTATGCTTCATATTATTATCCAATACTATGTTCCCATCCCATGATGTTTGAGTAGATCTATTTTGTCCTATGGGTTAATCGTGATCTTGGTTGGTATGAGTGTATATTTTATTATGGTGCTGTCCTACGGTGCCCTCCGTCTCATGCAAACGTGAGGGGTCCCCATTGTAGGGTGTTGCAATATGTTCATGGTTCTCTTATAGTGGGTGGCATGAGTGACAGAAGCACAGACCCGAGTAAGGGGGTTATGGCGTATGGGAGTAAAGAGGACTTGATACTTAATGGTATGGTTGGGTTTTACCTTAATGATATTTGGTAGTTGTAGATGATTGCTAGAGTTCCAATCATAAGTCCATATGATCCAAGTAAGGAAAGTATGTTGGCTCATGCCTCTCCCTCATATAAAATTGTAGGAATGATTATCGGTCTAGTTATCGATTGCCTAGGGACAATTCCGCAAATCCTATCGCCACCTTTCCACACTCGCTTTATTTAATTGCACTTTTATTGAAACAACACCTAACTTTTATTTTCGCGTTCTTTATTATCTTGCAAACGTATCCACAACTACAAAGTACTTCTAGTTTTATTCTTGTTCTAGGTAAAGCAAACGTTAAGTGTGCGTAGAGTTGTATCGGTGGTCGATAGAACTTGAGGGAATATTTGATCTGCCTTTAGCTCCTCATTGGGTTCGACACTCTTATTTATCGAAAAAGGCTACAAATGACCCCCTATACTTGTGGGTTATCAAGACCTTTTTATGGCGTCGTTGCCGAGCAGCAATAGCGTGGGGTGAATATTCTCGTGTGTGCTTGTTTGCTTTATCATTAAGTAGTTTTTAGTTTGTTCTCTTGTTTTCTATATCTAGTTATGGGTAGGAAACGTAAAATACCAAAAAAATAGTTGTACCTACTAAACCAGTGGTTGAAGAATCACCCAAAATCTATCATACTGCTGAAGCTTTCTACTTGGATAATCTTCGATCCTTGTGTGCTCATGCTGAAATCCCAACTAGCTTAGTTGAGGGAAAATCATTAAATGAGCATGCTTATTTTGTGTGGCACCGCTTATCTCAAAAGGGAAACTTTTCTGGCATCATATTAATAGTTTGTATTGTTATGCTTTGAATTTATGTGAAATACATGATTTTACTTGTTGTTCTGAAGACCCTAAAAACACCTTCCGTTCCAATGTGAGTTTAAGGATAATGGAATTTTATCTTCTTATGCCAAGGGTGTTTGTAATTATTATGATATTTAAAAAATTGAAGAATTTTTTTCTTTGAAGGATGCTTTATGAAATTTCTTCTTTGATTCAAAAGTATGATGCTACTCTTTACAAATCTGAAAATTTTGTCGTACTTAAATATTGGATGAAAAAGATGATGAGGAGAGCGAAGAACAAACAGAGGAAGAATGGATTAGCTACCCATGCCCACCTTCTAATGAGAGTAACTCTTCAACTCATACATTGCTCAATGTCCCTTCGTGCTTACCGAAGGATGAATTCTATGATAATTGCTATGATCCCGTTGGTTCATTTGAAATATCCCCTTTTGATGAACTCGATGCTTGTTATGCTTGTGGCCAAGATGCCAATATGAATTATGCTTATGGAGATGAACTTGCTATAGTTCCTTATGTTAATAATGAATTTGTTTCTATTGCACCCACACATGATAGTCCTATTATCTTTTTGAATTCTCTCAACTACACTATATCAGAGAAGTTTGCGCTTATTAAGGATTACATTGATGGGTTGCCTTTTACCGTTGCACATGATAATTTTTTTGAACATAATATGCATGTACAATTATTATGAGAGAGGAGCTACAACTCAGCCTCTCTATGTTTCCAACACGATAAAATTGCAAGAAACTGCTTATGCTATGTATTGGCCTTTACTTGATGTGCATGAATTGTTTTTTTATGACCAGCCGATGCATAGGAAGAGAGTTAGACTTCGTCATTACATGTTATATGCTGTTTTGTGCTCACTACTAAACTATAAATCATTGTTAATTAAAATTGGTTTTGATATACCTTGGGATCCAGGTGGATCCATTACTTGAGCACTTTATGCCTAGCTTAATGGCTATAAAGAAAGCGCTGCCAGGGAGACAACCCAGAAGTTTTAGAGAGTCATTTTATTATGTTGTGTGCTTTTATAAAGATTAAAAGCAAAAAATATAGAGGGGAACCTAAAATTTCACAAAAAGAGAAGTGAAAATGAGAAAGACGAGCATCGCGGAAATGGGAGCATGCCTTGAACTTTGTTCATGCCCATGGAAACTTTGTGAATCTTGATTACAGAAAATTTTCAACAAAAATTATTACTCCCTTGTACAAATCCATTGTATTATAAAAATAATGTGCCAAGATCTGCCTTTAGGATGATTAGATTGCTTGTTGGTATGTGCGGTGCAAAAACAGAAACTTTGGCTATAGTGTGTGATTTTACATTTTTACTGGAATGTCGAAAGTTTCTGAAACTTTTTGCGCAGCATTTCTATACAAATTGTTTATTTTTACCCTAATTTTTTAGAATTTTTGGAGTACCAGAAGTATGGTTGAAGTTCAGATTACTACTGACTGTCCTGTTTAAGACATATTCTCTTTTTGATGTATTGTTTCGCTTGTTTTGATGAAACTATCGATTTATATCGGTGGTATAAGCCATGGAAAAGTTATAATACAGTAGCTACAATGAAAAAACAAAATATGAATGGGTTTGCAATGTTACTTAAATTAGTAATTTGCTTTATTATACTAACGGATCTCACCAGTCTTCTGTTAACTTTTGTGTGGATGAAGTGTTCAAAGATCGAGCAGGTCTCGATATGAGGAGAAGGAGGAGAGGCAAGAGTTCAAGCTTGGGGGTTCCCATGGCACCCCAAGTAAATATCCAAGGAGACTCAAGCGTCTAAGCTTGGGTATGCTCCGGAAGGCATCCCATCTTTCTTCAACAAGTATCGGTATGTTTTCGTCTTCGTTTCGTTCATGTGATATGCGTAAATCTTGGAGTGTCTTTTGTGTTTAGTTTTCACTTTTATTTTATGCACCATGCTATTATGAGATAGTCCATGGTTGATTTATAGAACACTCATTGCACTTCACTTATATCTTTTGAGTATGGCTTTATAGAATGCTTCATGTGCTTCACTTATATCATTTGAAGTTTGGATTGCCTATTTACCTTCACATAGAAAACCATTATTCGTAGAATGCTCTTTTGCTTCACTTATATTTATTAGAGCTTGATATTTTGCAAAAAGAATTAAACTCTTATGCTTCACTTATATCTATTTAGAGAGTCAACAAGAATTGGTCATTTGTATGGTTAGTCAATAAATCCTACATAAAACTTGTGGATCACTAAATATGATATGTTTGATTCCTTGCAATATTTTTGCGATATAGAGATGATAATATGTGGGAGGTACTAGTAAATGGTTGTGATTAGTAAGAATATTGGTGTTAAGGTTTGTGACTCCCGAAGCATGCATGTATAGTCTCTCGTTGTGCTATGAAGTTGGAGCATGATTTATTATTGATTGTCTTCCTTATGAGTGGCGATCGGGGACGAGCGATGATCTTTTCCTACCAATCTATCCCACTAGGGGCATGCGTAGTAGTACTTTTCTTCGAGGGCTAATAAACATTTGCAATAAGTATATGAGTTCTTTATGACTAATGTGAGTGCATCGATTATATGCAGTCTTACCTTTCCGCAATTTGCTAGCCTCTACGGTATTGTGCACTGCCCTTTCTCACCCCGAGATGTGGTGCAAACTTCGCAGGTACATCCAAACCCCATGATATAATACGCTCTATCACACATAAGCCTTATATATCTTCCTCAAAACAGCCACCATACCTACCTATTATGGTCTTTCCATACCCATTCCGAGATATATTGCCATGCAACTTCCACTGCTTCCATTTTGATGACTTGAGCATTCATTGTCATATTGCTTTGCAGTCAAACGACAACTTATAGCCACTGCCCAAAGCTTTAAGAAGAAGCAGGAGCAATTGAAAGCTGAACAGGAAACCCTCAATGACAGATAGACCAAAGTCCTAGTAGCTAAAGAGGGCTATGACAATGAGCGGCAGGACCAAAACAAAAGCTACCCATGGTGACGTTTGCTCCCACAATTCGACATCAAGGCCCTTGAGCCCACACAACCCAGAGGTACTCAGGCCAGCCAGCTAGACTGCCCCCCTCGAAGATGAGACAGGACGGCTGGAGAAGCCGAATATCCACCTGCTCCCCCTCACTGAAGAGGCAAGGAGATAATGCAACCAGAACACACATATGCTCTACGAAACGACCTAACCATCAGTGCAGGACAAGCAAGATCCATCTGCGGATCTAGAGGGCACACCCGCTGGACGAGATGGATGCCAAGCCTAGCATGACAAAAACAATAGAGCCCGGGAGCAACACCGTGTCTGGATGACAGTCGATCTCCGACATGTCGTGGCCCAGGTCAGGGGCGCCGCACACCCAATGTGTTTTACAGATGAGGTGATGCAGCATCAGTTCTCCGAAGGGTTTAAACCCGAAAACATCAAACAATATGATGGGACGACAGACCCAGCTGTGTGGATCAAAGATTTCCTTCTCCACATTCATATGGCCTGAGGAGAAGACCTCCATGCCATCAAATACTTACCACTAAAACATAAAGGACCGGCCAGGCACTGGTTGAACAGCCTCCCCGAAAACTCCATTGGGAGCTGGGAGGAGCTCGAGGACGCCTTCCACGCTAACTTTTAGGGCACCTATGTTCACCTGCCAGATGCCGATGACTTGAGCCATGTTGTTCAAAATCCCGGGAGTCAGCCCATCAATATTGGAATCAGTTCTTGACCAAGAAAAACCAGATCATCGACTGTCCGGATGCGGAGGCAATAGCCGCTTTCGGGCACACGAATGGCTCGCTCGCCAGCTCGGCCAAGATAAGCCGAAAACAATGTCAGCGCTCACCTCTCTCGTGACCCGCTTTTGCGCAGGCGAAGATAGTTGGTTAGCTCATAGAAGCAACTACCAGGACGAACCCGACACCTCAGAAGTCCGAGATAGAAAATGGGAAGCCACAGTGCAACAAGAACAAGCACCGACACAACGGCGGAGAAGCCGATCACACGACAGTAAATGTTGGATTCAGCAACTCCAAATTAGGACCGCTGAAGAAGTCTAAAGGGAACAGGGATGGCCCTATCGCGTTAGATAAAATCCTGGATAGACCCTGTGTCGTGGTTTTGTCATGGCAGATGTCCTTAGTGTGAGGACTTAGTCGTGAGGCCAACACGTCTAATTGGTATCTTGAGAGGGGTTGAGCGGGACGAGATACGCGAGTTTTTACACAGGTTTGGCCCCTCACGGTGGAGGTAAAATCCTACATCCTGCTTGACTGATACTGATCATCATGACGATCTCGGTTACAAGGGCGAGGTTACGCTACCTCTATCTCGAGAGCATCTACTTTGACATTGTCTAAGACCTGTCTATTGAGACCTATCTATTGAGACATGTCTATTGAGATGTCTAGAAAAACTTGTCCCTCTTGGGGCGCCCCGCCCCTCCTTATATAAGTTGAAGGGGCGGGTTACATGTAGAGTCCAAGTCGGATTAAGACTTAAACTATTCTAACTTCTCACCATGGGCTTCTTAACGTCCTGGGCTTCTCTCTGTGGGCTTCTTAACGTCTTGGGCTTCTTAACCCCAGACGACTCATCTCTGAGACTCATCTCCATGACTCCATGCATCTGTCGGGTCACAATCTATCTATCGGGTCATAACTGTCTGCTGGGTCATAACTGTCTGTCAGGTTAGAGACTGTCTGTCGGGTCTCACCAGCCGGATCTCACAAGCAGGGTTAGGATCTGAGATGACTTAACGTCAGGACGACTTAAACCTAGAGATGATTTAAGCCTTAGGGCGGCTTATCCTTGTGAGCCGGGTCTTGGTCGTGGGGAATATCCCCAACATTAGCCCCCAGTTTAGCTTTGAATTTATTCATGCTAAACTCTTAAAATAAGAATATGTAAAGGGACCGGCTCACTCAAAAATATCAGTTGACCAGCTCCTGAAAATTATGAATCCCTGTCATATCAACACTGATTTTTTGAAGGTGTTCTCCTTCACCTGTAGCCCCCAAGTCTTGAGTAGAACAAAGTGATAGCTTAAGACTTGCTTCAATATAAATACCGCAACCTTGAAGAAATCTGGGTTGTTCATCTCATTCATCAGTCATAAACTGAATATTTTTTACATCGCATGTGTAGCCCCCAAGTGCCTGGTAGTCTTGCCTGCAGCAATCTGGGACTTGTAACTGTCTTATGCTCATAAAATTTCAACCAGTGTAACCCCCAAGGGCCAGGTCATATTGAAATAATGAGCAGGGACTTTGTAGATCTGATCATATTGACTTGATGAGCAATGTGTAGCCCCCAAGGGCCGGCTCATTAAGATAACACTGGGCTAGGACTTAGAAAAAAGATAGAAGGCCGTCTCATCCTCCTGAGATATCCAGGTCTATTGATAATGTGATGATTTGAAAAGCAACTTGCATTAGCTCCCAAGTACCATGGTACATGATTGTAGTGACATGGGACTTGCATACTTGATATAATCTTGATCTGAATAATGTAGCCCCCAAGTGTCGGGTTGTATGCATGCAGCGACTTGAGGGCATTATGCACGATTTGCGGCCCGAACCTAGATAAACTAACCCCCTCCCCCCTGCCCATGTTGATCTTCTAAACCCACTCTTTTTACAACCCCGCTGTCACACCCTAGCTAGTCATGCATTAGAGTGTTGCATCATGTTTACTCATTCATCAGAAACTTGAAATGGGGATGACAGAACCCCCAGTCCCCTCTGAAACCAACTAGGGTTACTAAAATAATTTTTCAATGAACCTGAAATGCCCTTCTAAAATGCCCATCATTTTTGTCTTGGTTCAGAACCTCTGCCAAAAATGGTGCACATTTTCCTAGGCCATCCTAGGGTTTTTGAATTAAATCATAAATATTTGAATTTGGGCATTTAAAATAATATAAAATATTTAAATGCCCAAATATCTCCAAACTAAAATGTTTCATGTTGGAAATAATCCAACTATGGGCCAGGAATAGTTTGGTGATTTTTGAAGTTGCCTAGGTATTTTATTTAATTCAACAAAGTTGCAGATATATTAAATAAAACAGAAAACAGAAGAAAAAGGGAAAAACTTACGTGGGCTCCTCCCTGTGCGGCCCAGCCAGCTGGCCGGCCCAGCCAGCAACCGACCCAGCCCAGCACTGTAGCCCTCCGTCGTCTTCCTCCCCTCGCCCCGAAGCTGCTGCGTGCTCGCGCGCGCACGGCCGCGCGGCCACCTCCTGCTTGCCGACGACCTCCTGGCCGCGTGGACGACGCCCGCAGCCCGTCCCGATCCCCCCTGCTCTCTCTCACTCTCCCCGGCTCTTTCCTTCCTCTCCCTCGCTCTCTCTCTCTCACGGCCGAACACCACCGTCGCCGCCGTTCGCCACAGCAGCCATCTCCGGCCACCCCTCGCTTCCCCGACTAGCTCAGAAGCTCCGCCACAACTCCCTCTTCCTCCCCACCGCTCCACGGGTCCCCGGAAGCCCTGCATCGCCGCCACGTCGCCGTTCCCCTCTTCGGCTCCGATCATCGTCGCCGTCGAATTCGTCGTCTCCGGCACGTCCCCGAGCCCGCTTCGACGCCCACTGCAACCGCGGTGAGCTACGCCACCGTTTCCCCCTCTTCTCCCCCTCGTTCCCTCACCATAGTCTCCTCCCCACCACGGCCGAACCTCCACCGTCGCTGAGCTCGCCGTCGACGCAGCTCCGGTGACCATTTGGTCACCCCGGCGAGTCCAACGAGTTCGCAAGACCCCGTAGAGCATCCCTAGCGCCTCGCTTCGCTCGACTTCGAGCTCCAACCCCGTTCCCGTGCACGACCGAACCCCGGCGGCCGCAGCCGAGCTCGCCGCCGTCGACTCCGGCCACCCCGACCCCAACGGACTCCGCCAAGAGCTGCGGGTTGTCCTCAGCTCCACTCCGGTGGTCTCCGCAGTCCGTTTGGTGGCCGAAATGACCAAAACCACTTCCGCCGCCGCGTCGGGTCGCCGGCGACTAAACGCCGGCAGCCGACTTTGACTTTGACCACGGGTGGGCCCTGGTTGACTCCCCTGAGTCAATGACAGGTGGGGCCCAGCCCTGTTAATTAAACAGGATTAGTTTTAATTAACTTTTAATTAAATTAATCACCCTGACATGCGGGACCCACTGTCAGGTTTGACCCAGACCTGTTCCGTTGACCTGCTGACGTCACACTGACGTCAGGCTGACGCAGTAATTGATTTTCTGGATTTAAATTAAATCAGGAAATTCCAGAATATTAATTAAACTTCAAAAATTCATAACTTTTATTCTGTAACTCCAAATTGGACAAATTATATATGAAAAATGATCAGAAAAATCCAATCTATCCATCTGTACTATTTTCATGCATGATCAAACAAGTTAAATTGATGTTTTAAGCAGAATAAGGAAAAGCACTTAAAGAGGCCATGTTTGAGTTTGAAATTTGAATCCTTGATTCAAATTTGTTCAAACCCCTCTGGTTTTAGTTACATTAGCCCAACACACTCATATTGCCATGTTTCATGCATGCATCATATTGTTGCACATTGTTTGGTGATGCTTGTGTATCGATGTCCTTTGCGACAGGTTCTGTCTCCGAGGAGTACCGTGATTACCCTAACGAAGAATCATATCCGAGCATCGAACCATCAGGCAAGCAACCAACCATTTGATCATATCGATACAATCCCATGTTCTCGCTCCTGCTCTCTTTTACTGCATTAAGACAACGCGATTCAAACTGCTGTGTGCTACGGTAGTTGAACCCATTTCCTCTGCATGACCTGTCATTGCCACAGTAACTAGATGAAACCCACTAGCATGTGTAGGAGTTGATTGAGCCATATGTATGTGTTGTTCCTACCTTGCTATGCCTGCTATGCTTAGAGTCGTGTCAGGTCTGGTTCATCGGGGTGATGGGCTGGAGTGAAATGATTATGTTGGTAATGAGAGTGGTGTGGTGAACACGATTTGGTAAAGGTATCGATGAGAGGCCATGTAGGAGTACATGGTGGGTTGTTTCATTGAAGCCGACCTTAAGCACTGAGATCTGTATGTGCGATTTAAGATACAGCTACTACCATGCATTGGGCCCTGAAATATGACCCCGCTCGACTTCTTATTCACCCTAGCTCTCTGTCCAGGAGTTGCAAGTAGTTTCTGGTGTTTGTAGCCTACTGGAGGCCGTGGACAGCGCTGACCGTAGGGGTGGGCTGTGATGCGGTAGGTACGTGGCCGGGTGTACCGAATACCCGTTAGGTATCTCGGGAACCCTGTTCACATCGTTCGGGGCCGTATGGGAAACCTCGGCCGGACTCCCTGCGGATGGAACCTGAATAGGCGATAAACCTGGACTAGAGGCTTAAGTGTTTAGGTAGGTCGTGGTCTACACCCACGTCGGCTTTCGCTTGAAGTCTGCCGAGCACATGTCCTGTGCAGACGCTAAGTGGTGGAAACATGTATGAAGAAGTACACCCCTGCAGGGTTATCATGATCTATTCGAATAGCCGCGTCCGCGGTAAAGGACTACTTGGTTGCCTATACAGTTCATAGACAAGTAAATGGAAACCACTAAAAGCCTCAAGATAAGTGTGAGTGCCGAGGATGGCTCTTCCGTAGGAAGACGGAGGTGGATCCTCGGTAGTGTATTGAAGTGGTGAGTAGTGGACTCGTGTGCGCAAAACATTTCAAGTTGGGGTATCGTAGGATAGCCTAGCCAAGAGTCAAAGCTGGCTTGCTGCAATAACTCCACCAACCATTCTTGATACTATGCATGTATGTAGGATCTGATGTAAGTCTTGCTAAGTACCTTTGTACTCATGTTGCTATAATTTACATTTCTTTACAGAAGACGCTGCAACCCCTTCTGATGGGTTCTATGTAGACGTTGACATCAACGAGTAGGCTAAAGACCCAGGTGGTGACCCTGAGCTTGTGATGGACCACGTAGTATAGTTAGGCTTCCAAGCCTCTTTTATTTTACTAGTTGTCTGTACCCAGACAATGTACTTCCGCTGCTGGCTTGTATGACTGTATGACTTGTATGTTGGGTCGTGAGACCCGTACCTTTGTGAATGTTATGTATGGCTCCCTGAGCCTTAAATAAAGTACTTGTGTCATAGAGTCATGTTGTGATGCTCCGTTGTATTTGCACATATCGAGCATATTGTGTGTATGATTGAAATGCTTGGTATGTGTGGGATCTGACTATCTAGTTGTTTATCTTTAGTAGCCTCTCTTACCGGGAAATGTCTCCTAGTGTTACCGCTGAGCCATGGTAGGTTGCTACTGCTCTGGAACACTTAGGCTGGCCGGCATGTGTCCTTCTTCGTTCCTGTGTCTGTCCCTTCGGGGAAATGTCACGCTTTGAGTACCGGAGTCCTGTTAGCCCGCTACAGCCCGGTTTACCGGAGTCCTGCTAGCCCAGTGCTACAGCCCGGACCCACTTGCTGATGACCGACACGTTCGAAGCTGGGTCATGGATGCCTGTCCCTGTAAGTCTGTGCCACTTTGGGTTTACGACTAGTCATGTCAGCCCGGGCTCTTTATCATATGGATGCTAGCGACACTATCATATACGTGAGCCAAAAGGCGCAAACGGTCCCGGGAAAAGGTAAGACGACACCCGTGGGGATACCGTGCGTGAGGCCGCAAGGTGATATGAGGTGTTACCAGCTAGATCGATGTGACATCGAGTCGGGGTCCTGACCGCGTTGGCATCAGAGCCGGACTACCTGTAGGTTCTCCAAGCCAACTGGTCGATGTTGAGTCTAGAAATTCTTTAGTTATATGTAGGGGAATTGTTTGTGGGTTGGAACGTAAGGCTCTTTTTACTCCTTATACCTTATGACTTTCTGATCTGAGTCCAGTCCATTCTTCCACCGGGGGTTAAGGAATTAGGATCTATTCTCTCTATCAGGATCACGTGTTACTAATCAGTAGTACCTTATAAGTTTGATGGATACAAGCCTAGTTCAGTTCTACTACCACATTATGTTGCCAGAATGGTTTCAGAACTTTGATATGATGATGTTGAGTGTGTACGAAATCCTTTGTCAAATGTCTCAAAATCCTTTTTGAGCATTTACAGTTGTTATGCTGCCGAAATTTTGCTAGAAATTCTAATGCCTTTGCATTATGATTATGCTTTCAGATGGCCACTCGCGACCTTAATCAAGTGGTTCGCCTGACTCGATGCCTAGATGTACCCGGCCATACTGCCAAGTTGGTCAGGGTAATGACTGAGGCTGGATACCGCTGGTATCCTGAGTACACGGTCGAAGAGCAATTCCGGGACTTCAATCAAAGCCAGTATCTCTGCACTGTCAGGATATTTCCATCTTATCCTGGATCTACCGAGCCTCTTCACTGTTCCTATGGACTCGGGGTTACTATTGAGATGGCTGTGCAGGACGCCGCCTACTCTATGATGACCATTATGCGAGTCAGATCTGGTTTATTTCGGGACTCTGATTTCCGGTATATGCCAGGATCACTTCCGGGAGCACAAGGATATCTCCAGGCTATTTATGCTGACTCCACTCAGGAGGATTCACGGACTCGCACCACTGCTGAGATGCTCGAGGATAAGGACCGTGAAAATCGGGCCTTAAGGTTAGAGCTTTTCAATACCCGTGCTGACCACTGGGCCACTTTGACTCGGTTCGCACCGGCGGTACAAGCTGGATTCTCAGATATGCGCGATCTCTATCCTGTGAGATCTGCTCTGCCAGACGTGATGGTTTGGCGTGATGTAGGAGGCATCACCCCACCTCGCGGTCCCCGCAGGCCACCGTCTGTTGGTCCAAGGCCTCATCCTAGCCCCTATGGTCCACAAGCTCCACGAGACCGTCTGTTCCCGGATGATCATGTTGAGCTTCCAGGCTATGGAGGTGACTTCTACGAGGACTACTACGGATCGGTCTGAGTAGTGGTAGTATCACTAGTTCGCACTAGCCGTGTCGTCTATCGTCCTGCGTGACTCGTGGGATATGACCTAGTTGTACTCTTTCCGGAGGTGTAGAAAAATAATGTATAGGAGCTTGGAATGCCTCCGATGAGATGTAATCCTTTTTCTCACCGTAATAGTACTTTGTTTGGTCTTGTACTAAACCTTGTATGGTGTGTATGACGATGGAATAAAAGAAGCAGTTTCTGTATCTACCATGTCATACGGATGATCATCTTGCATTCCGAGTTATTCCTTACCTTATGTATCCTATGTCGGAATTTTATCATTCTGACTAAATCATTGTCTTGTTCACCTAGGATGGTCAACACGCGCGCTAACCCTGCTTCCCAAGAGCAGGCATAAGGCAGTGAAGCCAGGGATGCAAATCTGCCTCATCCTCCTTCACTAGCCGAGGTTATGATGGAAGCTGAGAGAAACAAGCGGGAGACAAACCGTTTGTTGGAGCGTATTGAACAGAACACAGCACACCATCAGAGGGCTAACGTGGTGTCACTCAGTGATTTTATCAAACTGCATCCACCCACGTTCCACCACTCCGTCGAGCCTCTCGACGCTGATGACTGGCTTCGCAGTATCTCTCACAAGCTGCGTTCCGCGCTGGTAGCGGAGGCTGACAAGGTCACCTTTGCTGCATATCATCTTGAAGGCCCCGCCAGTCTATGGTGGGAGAATTATGGAGCTATGCGCCCAGCGGGCCATGTCACTACTTGGGCTGAGTTCAGCGAGGCTTTCCGTGAACATCACATTCCGGAGGGTCTCATGGACCGTAAACGTGAGGAATTCTGCAATTTCACCCAAGGCCGACTTTCTATGGATGTCTATAGCAGGGAGTTTGGTAATCTCGCACGATATGCAACTGAGGAAGTTTCTACTGACGCCAAGAAGCAAGCAAGGTTCCGTAAGGGCCTTAGTCCTGAGCTTCGCCGCGACCTCCGTCTGCATGAGTGCACATCTTTTTCGAAACTTGTCAACAAAGCCATCAGTGCTGAAACTGGTCAGACTGACTATGACGCAACACGCAAGCATGGACGTGACATGGGTTCCTCATCCGGTGCTGGTCCTCAGAAGCGCCGCGTGTGGGTGCCCAACACCGCTCTGCCCCCCAGATTCACACCGAGGCCATCTTTCCAGGCGCCTCGCCCTGTTCAACAGTCTGCACCGGCCAAGCCCTATGGGGGTCCAACCAATAATGCTCCTCCACGTACCAGTTCCGTGACTTGTTTCAAGTGTGGGGAATCTGGTCACTATATGCGTGAGTGTCCCCAGACCAACCCCAATCAATCTGCTAAAGCTGTTGGCCGTGGCAAGCCGACAGGGAAGGTGTTTCATGCTAAACCGGTCACCGCTTCACGTGGCCATGTCAACTGTATCTCTGCCGAAGAAGCTCAAGAGGACCCCAACGTCGTTCTCGGTACGCTTCTTGTTAACTACCACCCGGCATCTGTTCTTTTCGATACAGGAGCCTCTCATTCTTTTATATCTGAAAATTATGCTCGTTTGCATAACGTTGCATTCTGTGACTTGCCATCCACTATGGAAATCTCTACCCCTGGGTCTAGATGGCAGACCTCTAGGGTAAGTTATGGAAATGAGATCCAAGTCGACAGACTTGTTTTCCTTGCATCTTTGATAGCCCTTAAATCTTCGGATATTAATATCATTTTGGGTATGGACTGGATGTCAGCTCATCAAGCCAAAATTGATTGCTTCTCTAGGACTGTTCAACTCACCCATCCTTCGGGGAAGATAGTTAATGTCTTGACCCGAATAGCCAAGCGACAATTATATTCTCTTAACGCCAGCCCTTTGCCAGACCTTGAGGACGTTCCGGTAGTCCGTGACTTTCCGGATGTCTTTCCAGAGGAATTGCCAGGTGTTCCACCTGACAGGGATGTTGAGTTTGTAATAGACCTCATTCCAGGAACCGTTCCGATTGCTAGAAGACCCTATAAGATGGCACCCCTAGAACTAGCCGAGCTTAAGAAACAACTCGATGAGTCCTTGAAAAAGGGTTTCATCCGACCTAGTTCATCTCCGTGGGCTTGCCCCGTCCTATTCGTCAAGAAGAAGGATGGTACGGACCGGATGGTTGTAGATTACCGACCTGTCAATTTGGTCACAATCAAGAACAAATATCCACTTCCCAGGATCAACGATCTGTATGATCAGCTCGCTGGATCCTCAGTCTTCTCCAAGATGGATTTGAGGTTGGGCTACCATCAAATCAAAATCAGAAACGGGGACATTCCTAAAACGGCCTTTGTTACTCGCTATGGCCAATACGAGTACACCGTCATGTCCTTCGGTTTAACCAACGCTCCAGCCACCTTTTCTCGGTTAATGAACTCAATCTTCATGGAGTATTTGGATAAGTTCGTCGTAGTTTATCTCGATGATATACTCATCTACTCCAAGAACGAGGAAGAACATGCCGAACATCTAAGGCTAGTGTTGAAGAAACTTCGAGAGCATCGCCTTTATGCCAAATTTTCTAAATGTGAATTCTGGTTGCCAGAAGTGACCTATCTGGGTCATGTAATATCTGGTAAAGGTATTGCTGTTAACCCTGAGCGAGTTCAAGCCGTCCTTAATTGGACTCCACCTGAATCGGTCAAGCAAGTTCGGAGTTTTCTAGGCCTAGCGAGCTATTGTCGTCGCTTTGTCGAGAACTTCTCCAAAGTTGCTAAACCTCTAACCGAACTCCTCAAGAAGGATAAGAAGTTCGAATGGACTCCACAATGTGAGCACAGCTTTCAGGAACTGAAAAGACGCCTAACCTCTGCTCCCGTGCTGGTACCGCCAGACTTCTCCAAGGACTTTGTTATCTACTGCGACGCCTCACGACAAGGACTAGGTTGCATACTCATGCAAGATCGACACGTAATTGCTTACGCTTCACGGCAATTGCACCCACATGAGGAGAATTATCCTACTCATGATCTAGAGCTTGCAGCCGTAGTCTATGCACTTAAGACCTGGCGACATTACCTTCTCGGTAATCGTTGCGAAATATTCACTGATCACCAAAGTCTGAAGTACATTTTCACCCAACCGGATCTGAATCTCAGGCAAAGACGTTGGGTTGAATTGATCACAGACTTCGACTTAGGAATAACCTACACCCCAGGGAAAGCCAACGTCATGGCTGATGCGCTAAGTCGTAAATCTTATTGTAACAACCTGATGTTACAACAAAGTCAACCGCTTCTCCATGAGGAATTTCGGAAGCTTAACCTTCACATTGTTCCTCAAGGTTTTCTTTCCACCTTGGTAGCAAAACCTACTCTTACGGATCAAATCATCGCTGCCCAAAAGCGAGATAAGGGTATATCTAAAATCAAAGAGAACATTGCTAGCGGAGGTGCTAGTTGTTTCTCCACAAATGATCATGGTGTTGTGTACTTCGAGAACCGTCTAGTGGTTCCCAAGAACCAGCATCTACGGCAGCTGATCCTTAAGGAGGCTCATGAATCTCCTCTCACCATTCATCCCGGTAGTACTAAGATGTATCAGGACCTACGCCAGAGGTTCTGGTGGACTAGGATGAAGAGAGAAATTGCTCAGTATATTGCAAATTGCGACGTCTGTCGACGTGTAAAAGCAGAGCATCAACGGCCTGCTGGCACCCTTCAACCCTTAGCTATTCCTGAATGGAAATGGGATAAAATTAGTATGGAT
The DNA here is from genome assembly GCF_018294505.1 of Triticum aestivum. Lineage (NCBI taxonomy): Eukaryota > Viridiplantae > Streptophyta > Magnoliopsida > Poales > Poaceae > Triticum > Triticum aestivum. The sequence goes on along the minus strand of NC_057812.1, from coordinate 399,055,883 downwards.
TTTATTACCGGTTTTCCCAGGACCAAGAGAGGGAATAATGCTATTTTCGTCGTGGTCGATCGTCTTTCCAAAGTAGCCCATTTCTTACCTGTTCGTGAGAGTATAACCGCTAGTCAGCTGGCAGATCTGTACATCTCCCGAATAGTGTCTCTCCATGGTGTTCCTTTGGAAATTAACTCGGATCGAGGAAGTCTTTTCACCTCTCGATTTTGGGAAAGTTTCCAAAATGCTATGGGAACCCGTCTCTCCTTTAGCACCGCTTTCCACCCTCAGTCGAGTGGTCAAGTGGAACGCGTCAATCAGATTCTAGAAGACATGCTCCGAGCCTCTGTTATCTCCTTCGGAATGGACTGGGAGAAGTGTCTTCCATTTGCCGAATTCGCTTACAACAACAGCTATCAATCTAGCTTGGGTAAAGCCCCTTTTGAAGTTCTCTATGGACGACGATGTCGAACACCCCTTAACTGGTCAAAGACCGGGGAAAGACAATTCTTTGGCCCGGATATGATTCAGGAAGCAGAAGAACAAGTTCGTATCGTTCGTGAAAAGTTGAAAACAGCCCAATCTCGCCAAAAGAGTCAATATGACCGAAAACATAGGGCTATGACTTTCGAGGTTGACGAGAAGGCTTATCTTCGGGTCACCCCTCTGAAGGAAACCCATCATTTCGGTATCAAAGGCAAATTGGCTCCTCGTTACATTGGACCTTTTCGCATTCTTGCCAAACAAGGAGAAGTTGCCTACCAGTTGGAACTACCTCCGCACCTCTCCAGAGTTCACGATGTCTTCCACGTTTCTCAACTCAGGCGTTGCTTCTCGGATCCTATCCGTGAAGTGGACCACGAAACGCTTGATCTCCAGGATGATCTTACATATCGAGAGTACCCCATTCGTATCCTCGATCAAGCCGAACGTACCACGCGACGTCATAATATCAAGTTTCTCAAGGTTCAATGGTCGCATCATTCTGGGGATGAAGCAACTTGGGAAAGGGAGGATCGTCTTCGACTCGAGTATCTCGCCTTCTTCCCGGAGGAACCCAAATCTCGGGACGAGATTCTTTTGAGTGGGGGTGAGTTGTCACACCCTAGCTAGTCATGCATTAGAGTGTTGCATCATGTTTACTCATTCATCAGAAACTTGAAATGGGGATGACAGAACCCCCAGTCCCCTCTGAAACCAACTAGGGTTACTAAAATAATTTTTCAATGAACCTGAAATGCCCTTCTAAAATGCCCATCATTTTTGTCTTGGTTCAGAACCTCTGCCAAAAATGGTGCACATTTTCCTAGGCCATCCTAGGGTTTTTGAATTAAATCATAAATATTTGAATTTGGGCATTTAAAATAATATAAAATATTTAAATGCCCAAATATCTCCAAACTAAAATGTTTCATGTTGGAAATAATCCAACTATGGGCCAGGAATAGTTTGGTGATTTTTGAAGTTGCCTAGGTATTTTATTTAATTCAACAAAGTTGCAGATATATTAAATAAAACAGAAAACAGAAGAAAAAGGGAAAAACTTACGTGGGCTCCTCCCTGTGCGGCCCAGCCAGCTGGCCGGCCCAGCCAGCAACCGACCCAGCCCAGCACTGTAGCCCTCCGTCGTCTTCCTCCCCTCGCCCCGAAGCTGCTGCGTGCTCGCGCGCGCACGGCCGCGCGGCCACCTCCTGCTTGCCGACGACCTCCTGGCCACGTGGACGACGCCCGCAGCCCATCCCGATCCCCCCTGCTCTCTCTCACTCTCCCCGGCTCTTTCCTTCCTCTCCCTCGCTCTCTCTCTCTCACGGCCGAACACCACCGTCGCCGCCGTTCGCCACAGCAGCCATCTCCGGCCACCCCTCGCTTCCCCGACTAGCTCAGAAGCTCCGCCACAACTCCCTCTTCCTCCCCACCGCTCCACGGGTCCCCGGAAGCCCTGCATCGCCGCCACGTCGCCGTTCCCCTCTTCGGCTCCGATCATCGTCGCCGTCGAATTCGTCGTCTCCGGCACGTCCCCGAGCCCGCTTCGACGCCCACTGCAACCGCGGTGAGCTACGCCACCGTTTCCCCCTCTTCTCCCCCTCGTTCCCTCACCATAGCCTCCTCCCCACCACGGCCGAACCTCCGCCGTCGCCGAGCTCGCCGTCGACGCAGCTCCGGTGACCATTTGGTCACCCCGGCGAGTCCAACGAGTTCGCAAGACCCCGTAGAGCATCCCTAGCGCCTCGCTTCGCTCGACTTTGAGCTCCAACCCCGTTCCCGTGCACGACCGAACCCCGGCGGCCGCAGCCGAGCTCGCCGCCGTCGACTCCGGCCACCCCGACCCCAACGGACTCCGCCAAGAGCTGCGGGTTGTCCTCAGCTCCACTCCGGTGGTCTCCGCAGTCCGTTTGGTGGCCGAAATGACCAAAACCACTTCCGCCGCCGCGTCGGGCTCGCCGGTGACTAAACGCCGGCAGCCGACTTTGACTTTGACCACGGGTGGGCCCTGGTTGACTCCCCTGAGTCAATGACAGGTGGGGCCCAGCCCTGTTAATTAAACATGATTAGTTTTAATTAACTTTTAATTAAATTAATCACCCTGACATGCGGGACCCACTGTCAGGTTTGACCCAGACCTGTTCCGTTGACCTGCTGACGTCACACTGACGTCAGGCTGACGCAGTAATTGATTTTCTGGATTTAAATTAAATCAGGAAATTCCAGAATATTAATTAAACTTCAAAAATTCATAACTTTTATTCTGTAACTCCAAATTGGACAAATTATATATGAAAAATGATCAGAAAAATCCAATCTATCCATCTGTACTATTTTCATGCATGATCAAACAAGTTAAATTGATGTTTTAAGCAGAATAAGGAAAAGCACTTAAAGAGGCCATGTTTGAGTTTGAAATTTGAATCCTTGATTCAAATTTGTTCAAACCCCTCTGGTTTTAGTTGCATTAGCCCAACACACTCATATTGCCATGTTTCATGCATGCATCATATTGTTGCACATTGTTTGGTGATGCTTGTGTACCGATGTCCTTTGCGACAGGTTCTGTCTCCGAGGAGTACCGTGATTACCCTAACGAAGAATCATATCCGAGCATCGAACCATCAGGCAAGCAACCAACCATTTGATCATATCGATACAATCCCATGTTCTCGCTCCTGCTCTCTTTTACTACATTAAGACAACGCGATTCAAACTGCTGTGTGCTACGGTAGTTGAACCCATTTCCTCTGCATGACCTGTCATTGCCACAGTAACTAGATGAAACCCACTAGCATGTGTAGGAGTTGATTGAGCCATGTGTATGTGTTGTTCCTACCTTGCTATGCCTGCTATGCTTAGAGTCGTGTCAGGTCTGGTTCATCTGGGTGATGGGCTAGAGTGAAATGATTATGTCGGTAATGAGAGTGGTGTGGTGAATACGATTTGGTAAAGGTATCGATGAGAGGCCATGTAGGAGTACATGGTGGGTTGTTTCATTGAAGCCGACCTTAAGCACTGAGATCTGTATGTGTGATTTAAGATACAACTACTACCATGCATTGGGCCCTGAAATATGACCCCGCTCGACTTCTTATTCACCCTAGCTCTCTGTCCAGGAGTTGCAAGTAGTTTCTGGTGTTTGTAGCCTACTGGAGGCCGTGGACAGCGCTGACCGTAGGGGTGGGCTGTGATGCGGTAGGTACGTGGCCGGGTGTACCGAATACCCGTTAGGTATCTCGGGAACCCTGTTCACATCGTTCGGGGCCGTATGGGAAACCTCGGCCGGACTCCCTGCGGATGGAACCTGAATAGGCGATAAACCTGGACTAGAGGCTTAAGTGTTTAGGTAGGTCGTGGTCTACACCCACGTCGGCTTTCGCTTGAAGTCTGCCGAGCACATGTCCTGTGCAGACGCTAAGTGGTGGAAACATGTATGAAGAAGTACACCCCTGCAGGGTTATCATGATCTATTCGAATAGCCGCGTCCGCGGTAAAGGACTACTTGGTTGCCTATACAGTTCATAGACAAGTAAATGGAAACCACTAAAAGCCTCAAGATAAGTGTGAGTACCGAGGATGGCTCTTCCATAGGAAGACGGAGGTGGATCCTCGGTAGTGTATTGAAGTGGTGAGTAGTGGACTCGTGTGCGCAAAACATTTCAAGTTGGGGTATCGTAGGATAGCCTAGCCAAGAGTCAAAGCTGGCTTGCTGCAATAACTCCACCAACCATTCTTGATACTATGCATGTATGTAGGATCTGATGTAAGTCTTGCTGAGTACCTTTGTACTCATGTTGCTATAATTTACATTTCTTTACAGAAGACGCTGCAACCCCTTCTGATGGGTTCTATGTAGACGTTGACATCAACGAGTAGGCTAAAGACCCAGGTGGTGACCCTGAGCTTGTGATGGACCACGTAGTATAGTTAGGCTTCCAAGCCTCTTTTATTTTACTAGTTGTCTGTACCCAGACAATGTACTTCCGCTGCTGGCTTGTATGACTGTATGACTTGTATGTTGGGTCGTGAGACCCGTACCTTTGTGAATGTTATGTATGGCTCCCTGAGCCTTAAATAAAGTACTTGTGTCATAGAGTCATGTTGTGATGCTCCGTTGTATTTGCACATATCGAGCATATTGTGTGTATGATTGAAATGCTTGGTATGTGTGGGATCTGACTATCTAGTTGTTTATCTTTAGTAGCCTCTCTTACCGGGAAATGTCTCCTAGTGTTACCGCTGAGCCATGGTAGCTTGCTACTGCTCTGGAACACTTAGGCTGGCCGGCATGTGTCCTTCTTCGTTCCTGTGTCTGTCCCTTCGGGGAAATGTCACGCTTTGAGTACCGGAGTCCTGTTAGCCCGCTACAGCCAGGTTTACCGGAGTCCTGCTAGCCCAGTGCTACAGCCCGGACCCACTTGCTGATGACCGACACGTTCGAAGCTGGGTCATGGATGCCTGTCCCTGTAAGTCTGTGCCACTTTGGGTTTACGACTAGTCATGTCAGCCCGGGCTCTTTATCATATGGATGCTAGCGACACTATCATATACGTGAGCCAAAAGGCGCAAACGGTCCCGGGCAAAGGTAAGGCGACACCCGTGGGAACACCGTGCGTGAGGCCGCAAAGTGATATGAAGTGTTACCGGCTAGATCGATGTGACATCGAGTCGGGGTCCTGCTTGGTATGTGTGGGATCTGACTATCTAGTTGTTTATCTTTAGTAGCCTCTCTTACCGGGAAATGTCTCCTAGTGTTACCGCTGAGCCATGGTAGCTTGCTACTGCTCTGGAACACTTAGGCTGGCCGGCATGTGTCCTTCTTCGTTCCTGTGTCTGTCCCTTCGGGGAAATGTCACGCTTTGAGTACCGGAGTCCTGTTAGCCCGCTACAGCCCGGTTTACCGGAGTCCTGCTAGCCCAGTGCTACAGCCCGGACCCACTTGCTGATGACCGACACGTTCGAAGCTGGGTCATGGATGCCTGTCCCTGTAAGTCTGTGCCACTTTGGGTTTACGACTAGTCATGTCAGCCCGGGCTCTTTATCATATGGATGCTAGCGACACTATCATATACGTGAGCCAAAAGGCGCAAACGGTCCTGGGAAAAGGTAAGACGACACCCGTGGGGATACCGTGCGTGAGGCCGCAAGGTGATATGAGGTGTTACCAGCTAGATCGATGTGACATCGAGTCGGGGTCCTGACACCCGCGCCCCAGCAACCGTACTAGGGATTCCCTGTGATGCCATAGGTGTCGTTCCTGAGCCCCGACAATCACTAAGCCAACAAAAAGTCTGAACTTTTTACACACGATTGATATACAAATTGCCCATGTCGTCCTAATTTTTCAGAAGTTTCGGTGTTAAAGAAGTATGGTTAAAGGACAGATTACTACAGACTGTTCTATTTTTCACAGATTCTGTTTTCGTTGCATTGTGTGCTTATGTTGATGAATCTATGGATTGTATCGGGGGTATAAGGCATGATAAAGTTAGAATACAATAGTTATAATGCAATAATAAAATATGAATGGGTTTGCAATAGTACTTAAGTGGTGATTTACTTTATTATACTAACGGATCTCACGAAGGTTTAGTTTAGTTTTGGTGATTGAAGTTTTTAAGTTTTGGGTGAGATCATGATAGATGAAGGAATAAGGAGTGAAAAGAGCCTAAGATTGGGGATGCCCATGGCACCCAAGATAATATTCAAGGAGTACCAAGCAACTAAGCGTGGGGATGCCCCAGAAGGCATCCCCTCTTTCTTTTAACGACCATCGATAATTTTACTTGGAGCTATATTTTTATTCGTCACATATCATGAGTTTTGCTTGGAGCGTCTTGCATTATATGTTTCTTGTTTCGCTTTTTAGTTTGTCACAATCATCCTTGCTGCACACACCTATTTGAGAGAGCCATAATGATGCTATGATTTGTTAGAGTTGCTCTATGTGCTTCAGTTAACATTTTTGAGGTATGGGATTGCACTAGCGCTTCACTTATATCTTTTTGAGCACAGTGGTAGTTTCATTTTTGAAGAAATATCCTCTCATGATTCACTTAGATTAGTTTGAGAGATAACATTTTTGAAGAAATATTTATACTCTCGTGCTTCACTTAAATTTATTTGAGAGCTTGAAAAGTAGCAATGGTAGTATATGAAATTGGTCCCAAAGTGATAGATATTCAAGAGGGATAATAAAAATTGTCATGAAGATCATTGGATATTAAAACTTGATTCCTTGTAATAGTTTTGAGATATGAAGATAGTAGTATGTGAGTCATGTTGGTGAGTAATTATGCTTCAGTAAGAATATTGGTGTTAAGGTTTGTGATTCCCTATGTAAGCACGAAAGTCAATATAGTTATGCAATGAAGTTATATCCTACTTGTGGTGCATTATTCGGTGTTCATTTCTTGGTTGGTCGCTTCTCAATCTATTTGCTAGCCTTCACTTGTACTAAGCGGGAATACTGCTTATGCATCCAACTCCTTAAACCCAAAGTTGTGCCAAGTGACTCCAGCATACCTACCTATATCCGGTATTTCCATGTCGTTCCAAGTAAATTTTTATGTGCCAACTCTAATTTTCAAAAGGAATTTCCTTTTTGTGTGCCCGTACCGCTCATGAAGCGGCAGGGGGTGGCTAATTTTTCCATGCTAGATATGTTATTCTCAAGATGAGTGTTTATTCACTTGTCATTGCACGAGAGTGTGGCAGGTAGTAGGGATGCCCAGTCCCGAAATGAAAAGAAAATTTATTTTATGTTGTCAATAATAAATTCTTTTAAAGTGTTGGTATGGAAGGCACCCATGGATACGACTAGCCATGGATTGTGAAAGAAAGGTGGAAAAAGGAATAAACTTTACTTTATGTTTGGGAACTGCCTATGATTTATCTAGCATAGAAGATATTGGGAATTCTCGGTCATTTTCCTTGACAGGAAAAGCATGCCTCTCAAAACAATTTTATCTCTCAATTAAGCTTTGAGCTCTGGCACCTCTACAAATCTCTGCTTCCCTTTGTGAAGGGCCTATCTATTTACTTTATGCAATTTTTATTGTTGTTGAGTCTCCATCTTATCTTATAAAGCACCAACTAGGGAACACTATTGTCATACTTGTGCATTGGATATAGCTAATATTTGAGTTTGTTTCATGAATGGATCAATGATTGACCATAATGGGCTAGGGATAGCTTTGTTTAGTGTTGATATTTTGAAAGACATGGCTGCTTGTTGATATGCTTGAGTATTGATGTCTTCGTGTCAATTATAGACTATTGCTTTGAATCATCTAAAAGTTCAAATGTCCATGCTATAAAAGAAAAGAATATATGATAAAAATGTTAGGCAACATTTCACATCAAAAAAATCTGTTTTTATCATTTATCTACTCGAGGACGAGCAGGAATTAAGCTTGGGGACGCTGATATGTCACCAACGTATCTATACTTTTTGATTGTTTCATGTTGTTATAGTATCAATCTTGGACGTTTTATATTCAATTACAAGCAACTTTATATCATTTTTTGGGACTAACCTATTGACATAATGTCGAGTGCCAATTTTTTTGCTTGTTTTTACATTGCAGAATATTAATACCAAACGGATTCCAAATGCCATGAAACTTTTTGGAGAATTTTTTCTACCCAGAAGACACCCAGGGAGCTAAAGAAGCACATAGGAGGAGGCCCGTGGGGTCCACTAGTCATGAGGGCTAGCTAGAGGCCCCAGGCGCACCCTGGTGGGTAGTGAAGCCGACAGGAAGCTTATCCATCGACATCCACCTCTATAAATACACTAAAATCCCCAAAACCCTATGGGAGTCGAGGAAATATCATTTCAGCCGCCGCAAGATGCAATCTAGAGGCATTTTCTGGCACTCTGCCGGAGAGGACAACGATCACGGAGTTCTTTGTCATCCTTTGCCCCTCCAATGATGCGTGAGTAGTTTACCACAGACCTAAGGGTCTGTAGATAGTAGCTAGATGGCTTCTTCTCTCTTTTTGATCTTCAATACAATGTTCTCCTTGACGTTCTTGGAGATCTATTTGATGTAATGACTTTTTGCGGTGCGTTTGTTGGGGTCCAATGAATTGTGAGTTTATGATCAGTTCTATCCACGAATGTTATTTGAGTCTTTGCTGAAATCTTTTATGCATGATTGTTATAGCCTCATATTTCTTCCCTAAAATTTTGGTTTGGTTTGGCCAACTAGATTGTTTTTTCTATCCATAAAAGAGGTGCTTTGTGATGGGTTCGATCTTGCGGTGCTCAATCTCAATGACAGAAAGAGACATGACATGCATGTATCATTGCAATTGAGGATAACAAGATGGGGTATATTCCTACATGAATAGATCTTCTATGCATCATGTCATCGTTCTTATTGCATCACTTCATCTTTTAGTGAACTTAATACACTAGATGCATCATGGATAGCAGTCGATGTGTGGAGTAGAGTAGTAGATGTAGAATCGTTCCAGTCTACTAATCTGGTACATGATGCCTATATACATGATAATTTCCTTGGATATCGTCATGATTATTCGCTTTTCTATCAATTGCCAAATTGTAATTTGTTTACCCACCGTATGTTATTTTCTTGAGAGAAGCGTCTAGTGAAATATACGGCCCCCGGGTCTATTTCCTATCATATTAAATCCAAATACACCTTGCTGCAATTTTTCCTTATTCATTTTATTTTGTGTTTTTGTTAGATCTATTTACCAAATCTCATACAATTTAATCTATCTTAATACGATGGAGGGATTGACAACCCCTCTTACGCGTTAGGTTGCAAGTATTTGTTATTTGTGTGCATGTGCTGTTTACATAGTGTTGCTTGGTTCTCCTACTGGATTGATAACCTTGGTTTCATAACTGAGGGAAATACTTACTGTTGATATGCTACATCATCCTCTCCTCTTCGGGGAATTACCAACCAAATACAAGCAATCAAGAAGAATTTCTGGCGCCATTGTCAGGGAGACATCATCAACATCTATCAAGTTCCTACACATAAACTCTCATATCCTTGCAATTACTTTATTTGCCATTTGCCTCTCGTTTTCATATCCCCCACTTCTAAAACGTTTTTTTGCAAAAATCCAAAAATATTTTCCGTTCGCCTTTTTGCTTGTTTGCTATCTTTGCTTGTGTTGACATGTACCTTCTATTTGCTTGCATCTTCGCTTGCTTAAAATCTATTGATATGGATCCTCATCCACTTGCTAATCTTTTCAACAGACCAAATTATGATGAACCAATTGCTAGTGAGTTGAGTGCACTTGATTATCACTATGAAGTTTTTCTTGAAAATTACGAATCTTATGAAGTTATTCATGATAGCTCCTTGAATGAAAAGCATGATTGCATTGGTGTTTTCAAAAAAAATATTTATGTTAATTGTGCTAATAATATGCAAAACCCTAAGCTTGGGGATGATAATTTTGTTATGTCCACTACTTATTGCAATGACCATGATTGGGGTGATAATGCTTCTTATGATCTTGAAAATTTATTTAAGCATCATGATGATTATGTTTGCAATAATATTGAAGTGGGTCTAGAAGAGTGTCAACTCTAGGTAAAAATAAGCCCACATATTTGGAGAGTGTTCAATCTTATGAAATTTTTGATAAAAGTGGGTTTGTAGAGGTCATGACTTTAGTTGATGTTAATCCCGCTATTTTAGAAGACTATGAGAATTTTATGCATGTGGATCATGAAGAGAAAATTTTATATGATAGCTATATTGTTGAATTTGATTGTGATCCTACATGTAATTATTATGAGAGTGGAAAAATATGGTTCAAGAAATTTTCATGTTAATAAATTACTTCTCTTCATGTTGAGATTGTTATTGTTTCTTTCTTCTTTTTTGCATACGCTAGATATTGCTTGTCTTGATAATTTTTTCCTATAAAATGCCTATGCATAGGAAGTATGTTAGACTTAAATGTGTTTGTCACATGTATTATGATGCTCTGTTTGTGCTTCAATTCTTATCTTTCATGTGAGCATCATTGAAGTCTCAAAGCCTATCTCATGTGAGCATCACTTAAATGTGTTTCTTTTCTATTTTTCAATAGCTACACAATTATGCCTTTGTTATGATTATGCTTTGTATGTTTTAGTTAGTGTTTGTGCCAAGTAATGCCTTTGGGATGGCTTGGGTGATAGTTGATTTGATCCTGTCAGAAAACATAAACTTTTACGTCCAATAGAAGAATTTTTAAAAATCACTGAAGAGGCGAAAAATTCTGTATTTTTTACACATGATTGATATGAAAATTCCTATGTCATCCTAATTTTTCAGAAGTTCTGAAGTTAGAGAAGTATGGTTAAAGTACAGATTACTGCAGACTATTCTATTTTTCACAGATTCTGTTTTCGTTGCATTGTGTGCTTATTTTGATGAGTCTATGGATTCTATCGGTGGGTATAAGCCATGGAGAAGTTAGAATACAATAGGTATAATGCAATAATAAAATATGAATGGGTTTGCAATAGTACTTAAAGTGGTGATTTGCTTTATTATACTAATGGATCTAACGAAGGTTTTTGTGAAGTTTTGTGTGATTGTAGTTTTCAAGTTTTGGATGAGATCGGGATATATATAATGATTTTTTCCTTCCAGGACAAGTCTTAGGGACGAATACGAAGTCGGGAAGTCCATGAGGGACCCACAAGCCTGGTTGGCGCACCCCACGAGGCACCACCTAAGCTTGTGGCCCCCTCGTGCACTTTCTTGGCTATTTCTTATTTTCCTATTTTTATATATTCTGAAATGATCAAAAGGTATTCTTTTATGGAATTTATGGAGTCGGTTTACTTACAGTATAACATACCTACTCCTTTTTCAGGATTCTAGGGCATTCTGGAAGGTTTCCTTTAGATGTTCCTCCGGTGTAATCGTTTGAATAATATTGGTTTCAACATTAATAGGAGTACCTGCAATATAATGTTTAATTGTTTGCCCATTAACCACCTTTAGGTTTGTGGCCTCGGAATTATTAATCTAGATAGCTCCGGAATGATAAAATTCTTTGATGATGTGTAGTCCTTCCCATTTGAGAGAAGTTTTCTTACAAAGAATCTAAAACGAGAATTGTACAATAGAATCTGGTCACCAACATTAAATTCTCGTTTCTGAATCCTTTTATCATGCCATCTTTTAATGTTTTCTTCAGATAACTTGGTACTTTCATATGCTTGTGTTCTCCACTCATCTAGAGAACTAATATCAAATAACGTCTTTTCACTTACAAGTTTGAAATCATAGTCGAGTTCTTCAATTGCCCAATAAGCTTTATGTTCCAATTCAAGAGGTCCATTTTTATGTGGACATGCCCATAGGTTTTTTTATAAGCAGTTCTGTATGCCCACAATGCATCATCAAGTTTCTTGGACCAATTCTTTCTAGATCGGTTGACGGTCTTTTGCAAAATTAACTTTATTTATCTATTGCTCAATTCAACTTGACCACTAGACTGAGGATGATAAGGTGATCCAATTCTATGGTTGACATCATATTTAGCTAAAAAATTATGGAATGCACCATGAATAAAATGTGAACCACCATCAGCCATTAAATATCTAGGGACTCCAATCCTTGGAAAGATAACTTCCTTAAGCATTTCAGTAGAGCTCTTATGATCGGCACTACTAGTTGGAATAGCGTCTACCCACTTAGTAACATAAACAAAAGCAACTAAGATATGAGTGTATCCATTAGAGGAAGGAAAAGGTCCCATATAATCAAAACCCCAAACATCAAATGGTTCAATAAGAAGTGAATAATTCATAGGCATTTCTTGTCGTCTACCAATATTACCAATTCTTTGACATTCATCACAAGAAAGGACAAACTTATGTGCATCTTTGAAGAGAGTAGTCCAATAAAAATCATATTGTAATACCTTATGTGCAGTTCCCTCTCCAGCGTGGTGCCCTCCGTATGCCTCGAAATGACACTTACTTAGGATTTGTTCCTACTCATGTTCACGTACACAATGTCTAACACCATCTACCCCTTCTTTATATAAGTGTGGATCATCCCAAAAGGAATGTCTTAAATCAAAGAAGAACTTTTCTTTGCTTGGTATGTGTAACTAGGTGATATATATTTAGCAACAATGAAATTAGCATAGTCTGCATACTAAGGATTATTGCAAGAAGTAGAGGCATTTATAACAACTAATTGCTCATCAGGAAAACTATCATCAATAGGCAGTGGGTCATCAAGAATGCTTTCCATCCTAGACAAATTATGTGCTACAGGATTTTTAGCTCCTTTTCTATCAACAATATGCAAATCAAACTCTTGCAATAAAAGAACCCAACTAATTTAACCTAGGTTTAGCATCCTTATTTTCCATTGATACTTGATAGCGGCATGATCAGTGTGAATAGTAACTTTAGAATCAACAATATAAGGTCTGAATTTATCACATGCAAACACAAATGGTAAAAATTATTTCTCAGTAGTAGCATAATTCCTTTGATAACTCTCCAAGGTATTACTAGCACAATGTATAACACTTAATTTCTTATCAACTCTTTGATCCAAAACAACACTAGTAGCATAATCACTAGAATCACACATAAATTCAAAGGGTAAGTTCCAATCAAGTGGTTGAACAACATGTGCGGTTATTAATGCTTTCTTAAGTATTTCAAAGGCTTCTAGACAATCATCATAAAAAACAAATGGAACATCCTTCTGTAAGAGATTAGTGAGAGGCCTAGAGATTTTAGAAAATTCTTTAATAAACATTCTATAAAAATCAGCATGAACAAGGAAACTTCGTATACCTTTAATATCTTTAGGACATGGCATTTTCTCAATTGCGTCAACCTTAGCTTTGTGTACTTCAATACCTCTTTCGAAAATTTTATGACCAAGGACTATACCTTCATTCACCATAAAAGTGGCACTTCTCCCAGTTCAAGATGAGATTGGTCTCTTCACATCTCTATAAAACTTAGTCAAGGTTGCTTAAGCAATCATGAAAAGAAGTTCCGTAAACAGAAAAATCATCCATGAATACATCAACAATTTTCTCACAGAAATTAGAGAATATAGCAGCCATACATCTTTGAAAAGTAGATGGTACATTACATAAACCAAACACTACTGGAATTAGCTTATTTTTCGTCTACCAACTCTTTGCCGTCCGCTGGCTGGCGGCAAAGAAGGTCTTTGCCATAGGCCACACAAAAACCGACGACAAAGATGTGGCTGATGGAAAACAAGGTCTTTGCCATCAGCCAATTCTTTGCCGTCCGCTGGCTGACGACAAAGAATCTTTGTCGTCTGCTAGCAGACAGCAAAGAGGTGGGTGGGTCTAGTTATTGTTTAACCAAGTCAAGCCCACCGGCCCCACCTCTTTCCCGTCCGCAAGCGGACGACAAAGAATCTTTTCCCACCATTGGCTGACAGCAAAGAGGCGGGTACGTTAACGGACGTCCCTCGTCCGTCCTCTATCTCTTCTCTCCACTATCTCATTTCCTCCCCACCCACACCCGCGCCTCCACTGCCGACCCCGTCTGCCGTAGCCGGCCGGCCGCCCGGCCGCCCCGCACCCCTCCTTGCGGTGCCCCGACCTCCAATGCACCCTCGCCGCCCCTTCCCCATCGCCCCCCCGCCCCCTCCCCTCTGTCTCCATCCCCCACCCACACAGGCCCGCGCTGCCGCCGCCGACCCCGTACGGCATAGCCGGCCGCCGCCGCCGACCCCGTACGGCATAGCCGGCCGCCCCGCCGCCCCGTACCGCTCCCCGACCTCCACCGCGGCCCCACCGCCTCTTCCACGTCGGCCAGCCGCGCCGCAGCCGTCCCCGCCCCGTCCCGTCCCGCCGTGGCCGTGGCGTCCCCGCCCTGTCCCGCCGCGGTCGTCCGGCCTCCCCCTCCATCGGGTCAACGCCTCCTCCATCGGCCGCCGCAGCCGTACGGCCTCCCCCTCCACCAGGTGAGCTCCTCCCCTTTTTTTGTTTAATTAGTTTCTTTTTGTTTCTTTTAGTTTAGTTTCTGTTTTAGTTATAGTTTTAGTTTAGTTTTAGTTTTAGTTTAGTTTATTTTAGATTAGTTTTAGTTTTAGTTTATTTTAGGTTAGTTTATCTTAGATTAGTTTTAGTTTAGAAGAGGAAGTAGAAGGAGGAGGAGGGAGGAACAGGGGGAGGGAGAAGAAGAAAGAAGAAAAGAAGAAGAAGAGGAAGAAGAAGAAGAAGAAGAAGAAGAACAAGAAGAAGAAGAAGAAGAGGAGGAGGAGGAGGAGGAGGAGGAGGATAAAGAAGAAGAAGAATAAGAAGAAGAAGAAGAAGAAGAAGAAGAAGAAGAAGAAGAAGAAGAAGAAGAAGAAGAAGAAGAAGAAGAAGAAGAAGAAGAAGAAAGAGCAGAGGAGGAGAAGAAGAAGGAGAAGAAGAAGAAGAGAAGAAGAACAAGAAGAAGAGAAGAAGAAGAAGAAGAAGAAGAAGAAGAAGAAGAAGAAGAAGAAGAAGAAGAGAAGAAGAAAAGGAAAAAAGAGACTCCGACCCGACCCCGACACCCCGGCACGACACCCCGACCCCGACCCCCGACACCCTGACACCACACCCCGACCCCGACCCCGACCCCCGACCTACCGACACCCTGACACCACAACCCGACCCACACCCCGACCCCGACCCCGAACCCAACCCCGACACCCTGACACCCCGACCCCGACACGACACCCCAGCACGACACCCCGACACCCTGACACAACACCCCGACCCCAACCACCGACACCCCGACACCTGACACCCCGACCACCGACACCCTGACACCACACCCACCCTTACCCCCGAACCCCGACACCCTGACACCACACCCCGACCCACACCCCGACCCCGACCCTGACACCCCGACCCCGACACGACACCCCGACATGACACCCCGACCCCGACACCCCGAGACCCGGACACCACACCCCGACCCCGACCACCAACCATCGACACCCCACACCTAACACCCCGACCACCGACACCCCGACCCCGACCCCGACCACCGACACCCCGACACCCTGAGACCGCGACAATCGACACCCCGACCCCCCACCCTGATCCTCAACACCCTGAAACCACACCCTGACACCACACCCCGACCCCGACCCCCACACCCCGATACCCTGACACCCCGATCGACCCCGGTCATGATGATGATACAAAAACATCATATATATTTGTGTTGATCGGGTGTATTTTTATTATGCTCATGATTATGATACACTTAAATTATATACATATTATTATGTTCATTACTGGTATCCAAATTTTTTATGTTGTACTAATTTCGTTTACTTTTTGTCATTGCAGGTGTTGACAGGATGGTGGGCAAGGGTCCAGAGCGCCCCGATCCTCCTGCGAGCGCTACTGGGAGGGGTGGTTCCATTATTCCAGCCTAGCCCCATCGGAGACCGCTGCTAGACAGTATGCAGAAAACTGTGGCGGGCGCTTCTTCTTCGACTGGGAGAGGTCGGGGGAGGACGAAGAAGGCTGGTAGAGGTGGACGTGATAGCGGGAGAGGTAGGAAGGCTGTTACGCCTTCCTCACCGCCACCCTCAGCTGATTCACCCGACCACAGGACCGCTCCGTCTAACGTGGACCCGTCTCGAACTCCGGTCACTGATCCTTCGCCCCATCAGACTTAGGTCGTCGATCCTTCGTCCCATGTGAGTCCGGTCCCAGAGTCTTTGTCCTAGAAGACTCTGGTCACGGGGTTATCGTCCTAGAAGACTCCGGTCACGGGGTCTTCATCCCAGAAGACTCCGATCCCATAGTCTTCTTCCCATGAGACACCGGAGGCTAGTGGCCCGGAGGATGGTAGCGAGGACACCTTATCAGATGATATCTACAGCGACGACGAGCTGGTTGAGAAGGGCAAGAAGGTCTAAAGCGTGGTTGTACAAAGCTCTCGCCCGTGCCGACGACCCCCGACCAGAGGTGGCTGATTGCGCCTAAAGGGTTGAAGTAAGTGCATATATTATTTTTTAACCTTTTGCCTTCATGTTACTTCAAATTAATATCTAATGCGTTGGCCTTGTCATACTACAGGGGCTGGGTACACCCCCGTGGTGTCTGCAGGCCCAACCAGGTCCTTGGTGTGCTTTGCCGGCAGCACTTCCCTGGGTGGGTCACGTTGCCCGGTGAGGGTCAGGTTCCACCGCTAGCACTGACCTGGGAGCTGTAATGGGTTGCCCCGACCCCGCCGGAGGAGAGGGTCGACGGTGTCTTGTGCGAGACGGTGGCCGACATTGTGTTCTGTCAGTTTTGGGTAATTTGTCCTTTACAGAATTAAAAATCAACACTACCGGCCTAGTGATTGTACTAATCAGTGTTGTCTTGTTTGATTGCAGACGTTTTATAGGGTTTCAGAGGGAGAGGAGGAGGCCGCGTGTATAGTTGTTGAAACCAAGTGCAAGCGCCTACTTCAGAACTTAAGGCACGAGGCTCGGGTGCAGGCCGTTCGAGACTACTACGCCTCGAAGGGTATTAGGAGGGCAAGAAGAAGTGTGGCGGCAAGTTTCTGAGTAAGGAGAAGTACATGCAGGTAATTACCTATTCTTAAGCGCTAAAATTTCTCTTGACTCACTTAGGTGCCCCCGAGATGGTGTGTGGATAAGATGGATTTTTGGGAGGCGTTGGTGGATGTGTGGTGCTCTCCCCAATGGAAAGTCAAACACCAACGGGCCAAGGATAAGCGTGACCAAATGGAAGGTGTGCCACACCATCAAGGGAGCTCCAACCTATTTTAGTACGGGGATAACTGGGTATGTGGTTTGCTACATGATTCATGCAATTTCATTCTTCATGCTAGCATTTATCCCTTCCAAAATGACTTAATTAATATGCTTAGTTAGTTAAAAATGGCATAACTACCTTGGATAGTTCATTTATGACATATTTAGCTCTAAAATGACATAATAACCTTAGATAGCTCTATAAAATGACTTAATATGCTTTAGTTAGTTAAAAAAATGGCATAACTACCTTCGATAGCTCAATAACGACCTAAACTAATCTTATTTAGTTCATTCATGACATATTTAGCTCTAAAATGACATAATGACCTTAGATAGCTCTACAAAATGACTTAATATGCTTTAGTTAGTTAAAAATGGCATAACTAATATTTTGTTCCTCTCTATCAGGCGCACCACCACAAGAAGCTTGTGCCAAGTCTGTTCGACCTCTATGGCATGGCCCATATGGCCCCATACAAGAAGGCCAAGCCATTCACGGAGTCTGACCTAGATCATCCAGAGAGCTTCACCAACATCTCCTCCCACCACAGGCTTGTGCAGTACAAAGACGAGGGGAAGGCGAGGAAAGGGCAGGACTTTAACCCGAGCCAGGATCCTTTTGATACAGAGCTGGTGATGATATCTAGTGGCGGGAGGTCCCATGGCTCTCAAGCCATTGGTGATGGACTGATACGTTGTCCTAGGACTCTCCCACAGATTAAGAAGCACCTGAGTAGCTCTAATCTTGAGATAATGCCTTGTGCACGGCCCATGGAGCTCGCCATGGCGGTTAGTTATACGCACTCTGTCACCTTTCCTCCATTACATTGTGTGTGCATGCGTCGATGATTACAATGCTAACGAGGAGTGGTGTGTTGCAGGCAGTGGTTGAGAAAGAGAGATTGAAGACCTAGACGCTTTTGGAGGAGGCAAAAAGGGAGGCGGTGGAGAGGGAGATGGAGGAGAGGACGGCTAAGCTGTTGGAGGGGGAGAGGAACCGGAACGACCTTGCTAATCGGGCCCTATATGAGCTCATCATGGTACGTTTCTCGTGCATATAAGCCCAATCATGCATGTAATGTTCGCATTACTATCTAATATGACTGACTCATGAGAACCAAATGTGCAGACCATGTGCGAGAAAAACGGTGAGGCCCCTCCGCCGATGCCCCAGATTGCTCCGGCAACCACGGTGAGTTTGATTTGAATGGTCGTTAGTTACTACTATTCACATTTTAGTTTGCGAACTTGCTAACGAGACATTATTGGAAATGATCTTTGGTGCAGCATGGCTCCCGACAAGCATCGACCACTCCTTCTGCCAATGCCGGAAGCCCGACCGGTCCTTCACCTCCGTCTGCCACTGGCGCAGCCCCGACCATTCCTACACCACCGTGATAACGGTATTCTTCTTCTTCTAGTCTTCTTCTTCTTCTTCTAGTCTTGTTCTTCTTCTTCTTCTTCTTCTTCTTCTAGTTTTCTTCTTCTTCTTCTTCTTCTTCTCCAAAATGAAGTTAGCTCTAAGTTATATCAAAAATGGAATAATATGCTTAGTTAGGTCAAAAATGGCATAATTAGCTATGTAAGCTCAAAACTGGCATTTTTCTTCTTATTTAGCCTATTTAGTCCATTTATGACACAATTTAGCCTATTTAGTCCACAAATGACATAATAAGATGAAGAAAATCCAGGAAGAGGAAGAAAAGAAGGAATAGGAAGAAAAGAAGAAGATCTTCTTCTTCTTCTTCTAGTCTTCTTCTAGTTTTCTTCTTCTTCTCTAAAATGAAGTTAGCTCCAAGTTATATCAAAAATGGCATAATATGCTTAGTTCACTGAAAAATGACATAATTAGCTAGGTTAGCTCCATTTTACCTAAGTATGCTTACTTCTTCTTCTTCATTTTCTTCTTCTTCTTCTTCTTCTTCTTCTTCTTCTTCTGATTCTAGTCATCTTCTTCTAACTTTCTTGTTTCCCATTTTGCAGATTTAATTCACTATATGGAAGCTTGCATGGATGGAGTGCTTGTTTCCCTATCCTTTTTTTTGTATCGATGAAAAATGTGGAACTTGTTATATGGATGCATGGAACAACGTGTTGGATGAACATTGTGATGTTACTGTAATATGTATGGATGGAACTCTGTTTCTTATGTATGTATGTATGTTGTCATGGATGGAGCTATGCGTTGGATATATCATATGTCTGCTATGCATGTGAACAAAATATGTATATCTGTGTGTGAATTCTTGTGAAATTAAATGTATTCAAATAAAAACAGGGGATATGTAGCCTCTTTATCGTCTGCTAGCAAATGGCAAAGAGGACACGTGGCAGCTACCTGTAGAAACTGAGAACACTGGCTGCCTATTTGGTCACTTTGTCATCTGCCAGCAGACGAAAAAGATTCGGATCACTTTGCCGTCCGCTGGCAGACAACATAGCTGGCCATGTGGCAGCTTCCCAGTGCTGCCTAGCTGAGCTCTTTGTCGTCTGTCAGTGGACGTCAAACATCTTTGAACCTTCGCCGTCATGGCAAAGAGCGTCGTTAACCCCCTAACGGCCTCACCCCACCCCACTGCCATCCATTATGTTTGCCGTCTACCGGCCTCGGATGGTGGACGACACAATCCTTTGCCGTCCGTTTCTAAGAAGCGGATGGCAAAGAAGGCCTTTCCTGGCACGTGTTCAGATGGACAGTTTGCCGTCTGCTGGCGGACGGCAAATATGTTTGCCGTCCTTGATATATGTCTTTGCCGTCTGCCATGGCGGACGGCAAAGAAGCTGATTCCAGTAGTGAAAAGGCACGCGTCTATAAGCATAAGTTCCAAAAGAACAAGTAAAGGTAGTTTTCTCATGATCTTCTTGTGATACAGGTATTTTAGAAAAACCAGAATAGCCATCTAGAAATCAAAAGTGTGTGTGCTTAGACAATCTTTCTAGCATTTGATCAATATAAGGCAAAGGGTAATGATCTTTTCTAGTAGCTTTATTTAATTTCCTGAAATCAATTACCATCCTATAACCAGTTACAATTCTTTGTGGGATAAGTTCATTTTTATCATTAGGAACAACATTAATGCCTCCTTTCTTAGGGACACAATGAATAAGACTTACCCATCTACTATAAGCTATGGGATAAATAATACATGCTTCCACAATCTTCAATATTTTAGCTCTTATGACATCCCTCATTTTGGGAATCAAGCAGAGTTGATGATCGACGACTGGTTTAGCCTCAGCCTCCATATTAATCTTGTGTTAACATAAAGTGGGACTAATGCCCTTAAGATCATCGAGAGCATATCCAATTGCGGCGCGGTGCTTCCTCAAAGTTTCAAGTAATTTTTCTTCTTCGTGCACTGAAAGGTTATCATTGATAATAACATGATATATCTTATTTTCATGAAGATAAGCATATTTCAAATGTATCAAGAAGTTTCTTTAATTCAAACACATGATCACTCTTAGGTGTGACGCCCTCGATTTGACCGTACACTAATCATACTCACAAATGTTTATGATCAAGATCAAGGACTCACTTGAAGATACCACAACACAACTTTAGACACAAATTAAAATAATACAAGCTTTATATTACAAGCCAGGGGCCTCGAGGGCTTGAATACATAAGCTCGAATATACAAGAGTCAGCGGAAGCAATAATATCTGAGTACAGACATAAGTTAAAAAAGTTTGCCTTAAGAAGGCTAGCACAAAAGTAGCAACGATCGAAAAGGCAAGGCCTCCTACCTAGGACCTCCTAACCACTCCTCGAAGCTGAACTCCACGTAGAATCATCCTTGGAATCCTATGGCTCCTGGACTCCATCATATGATCGCAATAACCGGGAAAGGGGGAAAACGAAATAGCAAAGAAACCGTGAGTACTCACCCAAAGTACTCGCAAGCAAGGATCTACACTACATATGCATTGGTATCAATGAAATGGGTAGTATCTGTGGACTGAACTCCAGAATGCCAAAATAAGAGGGGGAAAGCTAGTCCTATCGAAGACTACGCTTCTGGCAGCCTCCATCTTGAAGCATATAGAAGAGAGTAGATGGTAAGTTCACCAAGTAGCATCGTATAGCATAACCCTACCCGGTGATCCTCCCCCTTGTCGCCCTATGAGAGAGCGATAACCAGGTTGTATCTGGCACTTGGAAGGGTGTATTTTATTAGGTATCCGGTTCTAGTTGTCATAAGGTCAAGGTACAACTCCGAGTCGTCCTTTTACCGAGGGACACGACTATTCGAATAGATGAACTTCCCTGCAGGGGTGCACCACATTTCCCAACATGCTCGATCCCCTTTGGCCGGACACACTTTCCTGGGTCATGCCCGGCCTCGGAAGTTCAGCACGTCGCAGCTCCACCTAGGCACAACAGAGAGGTCATCACACCGGTCTAAATCCTATGGCGCAGGGGTCTGGGCCCATCATCCATTGCACACCTGCATGTTGTGTGGCGGCCGGAAGCAGACCTAGCTTCCCTAATACAAGAGCAGGCATTCCAGTCCAATCCGGCGTGCGCCGCTCAATCGCCGACATCAAGAAGGCTTCGGCTAATACCACGACATCGAGTGCCCATAACTGTTCCCGTGTAGTTGGTTAGTGCGTATAGGCCAGTGGCCAGACTCAAATCAAATACCAAGATCTCATTAAGCGTGTTAACTGAATTAACCGCGAACGCAGACCAGGGCTAGGCCCACCTCTCTCCTAGGTGGTCTCAACCTACCATGTGGCTCCGCCACAATGATCCACTCAGAGGGCCATCGGGACAAACGTCCTTTCGGACCCAATCCGTGAATTACTCACGGGTACTCTACGAGCCGACCCGACTTTACTCACCACAGGTATCATATATTATGTATATAAGTATATACCGTGATCACCTCCCGAGTGATCACGGCCCGTTAGTATAGCATGGCAGACGGACAAGAATGTAGGGCCACTGATGGAATACTAGCATCCTATACTAAGCATTTAGGATTGCAGGTAAAGGTAACAACAGTAGTAGCAAAGACAGGCTATGCATCAGGATAGGATTAACGGAAATAACATGCTACACTACACTAATGTAAGCAGTAGAGAGAAGAATAGGCGATATATGGTGATCAAGGGGTGGGGGATTGCCTGGTTGCTCTGGCAAGGAGAGGTCGTCAACAACGTAGTCCACGGGGCACCAGTAGCGGAGTCAGTCTCGTAGTCTACCAGAGAGAAGAGGGGGAAGAAACAATCAATACAATGCAAACAGATGCATATCGATGCATGACATGACAAGTAACAGTGCCTGGTGTGACCTAACGTAGAAGGAGGTGATACCGACGAAGGGAGGAAACATCCGGGAAAGTATCCCCGGTGTTTCGCATTTTCTGTCAGATGAACCGGAGGGGGAAAGTTGCATGGTCGCTATGCTAGGGACTTGTGGCTGACAAACGGACTGCGTATTCGGATTCGTCTCGCCGTTCTAAGCAACTTTCATGTATAAAGTATTTTTATCTGAGCTACGGATTATTTTCTATTAATTATTGAAGTTCATTGCATTTTCTGAAATTACTGATTTTATTAAAATAGCAAAAGCTAATTGTACCCACATTTGTACCCAGTATTGAGCACAGAGAGGCTGTCTGGTGGGTCTAGTGGACCCAATCAACTGCTGACCCAGCATTGACTGTTGACTTGGTCAAAAGATGAACAGTGCATGTGGGACCCGAATGTCATTCTCTCTGGAATTTTGACACCAATTTAGCTTTAAAAAATAACAGTGGGCCCCAACTGCCATTGATACAAAAGGGGAATTAGCAGGGATGTTTATTGCTAAACGTGGCTATCCCCACTAAGTCAACAGAAGGGGGAAGGGCTGGCTGGGCACGCACAGGAGCCGAAGGCTCCGGCGGCCATGGCCAGCAGCAGTGGCTGCGGGCAGGCGCGGCAGGACAGCGGCCACGCCGGTAGTCAGAGACGGGCGCGCGGCCAGGCAACAGTGTGCGGGGTGGCGAGGACTGGGGTGCGGCGGGCGAGCGGAGCGGATGGGCGGAGGCAGGCGGTTGCGGCTGTGAGTGGTTGCAGTCGGGTGGAGCACCGTCTGCAGCGCCGGCGAGCACGCGAGATGGTAGCGGTGGCGCGTGGCGGCGGCCGCCGCATGGCGAGCAGGGCAGCAAGCAGCAGCAGTACCGGCAGCAGCAGCACGCAAATAGCAGCAAAGTGCAGCGGCAGCAGTAATGCAGCTTCGGCAGCAGCAGAGAAAGCAGCACAGTTGCACAACAGCAGCAGCTAGCGAGTAGCAGCAGGCAGGGGCAGGGAGGAAGCGCGCGGGGGCTTGCGGGCGAGGGGAGCAGGGCGCGGTCGCGGGCATGGCGCGTTAGCAGGGTGTGGCTGGCGCGGGGTGCGCGTCAGGAAGGCCCGCGGGACGCGAACGTCTAGCAAGCGTGGGCGCGGCATCTAGCGGTGATATACGGCCTAAATCGGAGGGGATGCCCAAATCGAGGAACAACATCGGCGACCGGAGGTTGAAGATGATCCCGATCCGTTAGAAGCAGAGGCGCCTAACTTCAACGGGTGGCACCAGAAGACGAGGAGGGCGATGGCGAAGCTTGTGGACACGTTGGCGAGGCGAAGGGGGCTCGGTGGCCGTGTGGGCGTGGTCGACAAAGGCGGCGACGGTTCGGCCTTGCCCGTGGAAGAGGAAAACAAGAAGGGGAAGGGAACAACCGAGTTGCTAGGGTTTGTCCACAAGACCGGGGGGCTTTGTAGTTCGCCGGGGTGTGCTCGATGGTCGGCACATGGTCATCCCCGCCCATGGACGACGTGGGCGCTGCCATCGCGTCTCGATGAACAGGGAGGAAGAAGGCAGGGGGATGTTGGGCTGGGTTGGGTACTATTCACGATGGGCCAAGTGCACTGCGCAAATATAGCCCACTCCACGGTAGTAGTTAGGCATCTTTCTTTTTTTAATTTTATTTACTATTTTGTAGTTTCTCCAATGTTTTGCATTTACTTTTTGCTGTCGGATGATTTTTGTTAATTGTGAGACTTAGCACATAAATAGTAGGCTATCTTACAGGGATGACCATTCAAATTTATATTTGAATTAAAATGTGTTTATTTAATCTTGCAGATCCGCTAAACATTCCTAGGGGCAATTTAAAAATCCATTTAATGTTGTTTCCTATATGTTAATTATTTAGTGAATATTTTCAACCCATACAACATTGTTATTTTTTAGTTTGAAGAAATGTTTTCTCACTTGCAATTTATATTGGATTTTTAGAGTTGATTTGAAATAGGTGGCAGTTAGCATAGTAATCATGATGACATGGCATCATTAGCATGAGATCATTGTAGCTTAATTATCCGGGCATCATAATTCTCCTCCACTACAAGAAATCTCGTCCCGAGATTTAAGAGGTAGTGAAAAAAGGGGGATTTGATAACGAATCTAGCGGGTCTTCTCATTCTGGCTTTATCTTCTCGAATAGGCCGATCCGATACATTGATGTCTTCATTTCTCTGCTTCAGGTCATCATGATGAAGTCGGCATCCTTTCTTCGGGAAGTCCATCGTACTTACAAAAGAATAAAGGGTGGGCATTCCGGGAGAACAGACATCTGCAAGGTCGACTATCTGGTCGATAACATCAAGGTGGCGAAAGTAACTCTCAAATTGAAACTTAAGAAAATATCGAGAGCAAAGTAAGGAGGTATCTTGGGAAGTTTCGAGCGGGCAGGCAATCGTTCGATTCCTGAAACAGGGTGTGAAAGAGGTTCAAAGCAATGGAATAAGTATTGTGTCTGATACCAGAATTGATGATCTCTCGGAAGGTGGCTCATGAATTACATACAAGGCCACGCGCGAGGAATATCTTTGGGAACAGGGCGGTATATAGGAGAGTCAGGTTTCGATCCTGGGACTTGTGGGTTATGGGCCCACCATGTGGGTTAAAAGCAGTAAGGGCGGTGACATCTTGCATGATCATGTAAGCAAGGCATGTCAGAGGATAGTCTGTCGGTTATGTCGGCAACAACATCGGTACCAAGGGCGGGGGACGAAGAGAACCATTTTTCTACTCGTTGAACAAGGCGGACCAATAGGCAAGGTTCTCGTCCATCGGCGGTTACCGAAAAGTCATCAACAGTAGAAACAGGGTCTGACAGAGTTGTACACTGAGGTGTTTACATAAGCAGTGAATTATTACTGCTTAGATTATATAGATCACAAGAAAGGTCAAACAAACCAATGGAAAGGAAAATGTGATTATCAGGTTAAACAAAACAATGGAAAGGAAAATGTGTTTAAACACATATTTCAGGGGTATATCCTTCCCAAGGACAAGCAGAGCATGATATCCATGACAGGATAGAAAGTAGAAAACCCTTTAGGTAAGGGGAGAGAAATTTCATGACATTACCCATACAACGGTGTTTGGATAATTGAGCAAGAAACATTTAGCATTGGGTTTCAAATGTTCTTGTTGAAAATCGGAGTACCACAGACATGTTTCGAGATAACATTGACAAGATTTTCATGCAAGGATCGAACTTGGATACACAAAGGATTCATCAGGAACAACATATAGAATAAGTCTTACGATTTCCTCATGGAAGAATGGTTAACCTTGCTAAATAGGAAACTATAACAATAGGTTCTCCGGCCAGGTGTGCTAGGCATGACATCACCTTACCGAGTGCTATAAAGACCAGTGTTATAACACTTGGAAATATGTTCCAACCATCATATCTAACTGAGATTCAAATCTGATTGGTGTCAGGATACCTTAGACTCATGATGCCTGAGATGGAAGGGGTGCAACACAGTTTGACGAGATGGCGTTGCAAGATTCTCGGGAGATGAACTATGGAAGAAAATTATGAATCATGAGTTCATCATTAAACCAAGGAGAGGATGAGGAGGTGGCTGATGAACTCAGCGACAATTCATTGAGATTTCCAAAAGTTGGATCTCCACAAGTAGGTGAACGAGGAGATAACATTTGTCAGATCAAATGATATAATGAGGTATGCTCGAGGAAAACATACACAATTAAACATTTGTTGAAAGGTGCACCCGAAATAAGGGCTTAGGTAGCATGATCAATGTTAGAATGGTGATTCAATAACCAATGGTCTAATAATGAAATGTCGACCATTAACTTCAAAGCAATAGGGTTTCTAGAAGTTTTCAATTCACACCTCAGTTCAATTGCGGTATTCCGGTTGGAACACGGGGACCAAGAAAAGAATGGTGATGGTGAGAAGCATCCCTGTATCAAGAATCCTTAAGAGATGGTGAAACTCTCACAACACCCTTGACATAACAGACAATATTACTTCAAGGTAGATCATGATACAAGCTAGATAGCAAGTTGCATCCGTATCATGAACAAGTTTGTCATGATATGAAGGTAAGGATGTTGTCAGTGGTAACTCAAATTACTAAGGGACGAAGATGGCACTTATCATCATGAACTCGATTAATATCCTGGAAGGAGTCAAAATGTTGACGATGATCATGAAAAATTTGTTGAGAGGCTCCACGAAGAAGCAATCAAACAATGATTGCATCCAGCAAAAGGACTGATGCAGCGAAAGATTATTGGATCCACGGATACGACACCAACTCAGAATCAAGCTTGTTTTTCGAGGTGAAATGACAAGACAGGGAAAATCGACGTAAGCTTAGCTCATCGTCAAAAGTTGTGCTCCGGGATTAAGAACCAGGTAGCACAGATAAAATTAGCACGATAATGATATAGCCGATCAGGCTAGCAATGACTTGAAGGGTTATTAAACTCGTAAGCAATGAAAATTACTTAAGAGTTATTGAATCAGAGTGCGGACTCGATTCACTATTCGGTGTTCTCGGTTGACGACAACCCAAAATGCAGGAAAAATTGGATTCGGTGAGAAATAATAGTTGATGAGGATCCCATAAAAAGTTATCCAGTTCCATGATATTCTCGAGATACCAGGGTGTAATACTCGACGGGTAGATCAAAGTAAAGGTTGGACTGGTGTATTGATCCACTGAAGACAAGTGCTTAAACTTTCCCGTGAAATGGGATCAGAGAAGAACATATGGTCAGAAACACGATTGCAAAGAATAAATTCATCGATACCCAAGGATATTATTTCAAGAAAATAGTTATTATTACAAGAAGTTTCCATGATAGGATCTACATCATGTCCATGGGAATGAACACAAAGGTTCAAGGTCGACTCCCACTTCTTCAATGCATAACCTTCCATTCACCTCTCGCATTTCAAAAATGACATTAGTTGTTGAAAGTTTTTACCTGGTGCAGTACTAGATAAGTATGACCCGTGAAATCTTTCGGGTTCACACAGATTAGGGAAGGCGTAGGTTCAGCCCATCAGGGCATCTTAGGAACATATACCACAAACTTCGGAGTAAATAATACAAGCTCGAAAGTAGAGCATGGTTCACAAAGTAGAGGATACAATTTACCAAAGGCATTATATACCCATGGAAAGGCTCACAAGGTTATTGAATTTGAAGGACACTGTCAGCTAAAATCCGACAAAGGGTCTGGTGGTCCACCAGGGATCTGATGTGAACATCGGTACTCAACCAAAGGAAGAGAGAGTGCAAGGAGATCAGATTATAGAAACAACCGACTAACTCAAAGCGCAAATGCAAAGGAATTATGAATTCCAAGACAAGGGATCAGAAGCAATGCTCTGATCAGGGATGGATAAGTTGAATAGCCTTAGGGGTACAATCGATGGCAATTTGATTGGTCGAGATCCAGCTCATGTTTAAAATGACGTCTGAGCCGGAAGGATGAATTCTAGGATCTGGTTGAGGATTGCGAGCATTCGCAACTTATTGAATCAATGACCTCAAAATGATAGTGACAAAGGATGCCAATAAGATTACTATACTTATGGGATTAACCATAATGCAAGCAAGCAAGAATTTCAAGAGCGATAAGCTGCTGAGGATTTTTGAAAGACCGAATAGCATTTCAAAGAATTTTGTGAAACACATGATCAACTAGGGATGAACAAATCCTTGATAAGTATGAGGAATTATTTGCAGGTGTATTCACGCTGAAAAGAGCTAGTAGTACGCACAAAGGATTCTCGAGATATTGGAAAATATTCCGTGGCATCTAGTAATAACAAGAGCATCTTGGAATGAAGGTATGGATGACGAGTGTATGTATTTATCCATAGGGATATATCGGTGATAGGGAATTGCAAAAGCGATGGCACAAAGTCTCGAGAGAACATCATAGAGTATCCTCAAAATCTTCTGGTGCAGCAAACGATCAGCGGTAATGAGGTGCTCTCCGGGTGAAAGTGACCATGAGATCCTAATGTTAGATTTAGCAAAATTCATTTAACCCGAATAGAAGATAGTTCAGAGTCCCGGAGTAAAGATCGAGGAGTAAAAGATCCTAATACCACCCAATGGCGATGTGAGCCCATGGGCCGCACAGCCATGTTAGTAAAACAGTTTTCATCGACTAGACTCAACTTCGGCTAAAGTGTGGAAGGGGGATTCCTATAGGCAGCCGTCTCCGATACCAACTTGTGACGACCTCGATTTGACCGTACACTAATCATACACGCAAATGTGTACAAGATCAAGGACTCACATGAAGATATTACAACACAACTTTAGACACAAATTAAAATAATACAAGCTTTATATTACAAGCCAGGGGCCTCGACGGCTTGAATACATAAGCTCGAATACACAAGAGTCAGCGGAAGCAATAATATCTGAGTACAGACATATGTTAAACAAGTTTGCCTTAAGAAGGCTAGCACAAAAGTAGCAATGATCGAAAAGGCAAGTTCTCCTGCCTGGGACCTCCTAACTACTCCTCGAAGTTGAACTCCATGTAGAATCATCCTCGAGATCCTCTGGCTCCTAGACTCCAAAATATGATCGCAATAACTGGGAAAGGGGGAAAAAGAAATAGCAAAGCAACCATGAGTACTCGTCCAAAGTACTCGTAATCAAGGATCTACACTACATATGCATTGGTATCAATGAAATGGCTAGTATCTGTGGACTGAACTGCAGAATGCCAGAATAAGAGGGGGAAAGCTAGTCCTATCGAAGACTATGCTTCTGGCAGCCTCCATATTGAAGCATATAGAAGAGAGTAGATGGTAAGTTCACCAAGTAGCATCGTATAGCATAACCCTACCTGGCGATCCTCCCCTCGTCGCCCCGTGAGAGAGCGATCACCGGGTTGTATCTGGCACTTGGAAGGGTATATTTTATTAGGTATCGGTTCTAGTTGTCATAAGGTCAAGGTACAACTCCGGGTCATCCTTTTACCGAGGGACACGGCTATTCGAATAGATAAAATTCCCTGCATGGGTGCACCACATTTCCCAACACGCTCAATCCCCTTTGGCCAGACACACTTTCCTGGGTCATGCCCGGCCTCGGAAGATCAACACGTCGCAGCCCCACCTAGGCAGAACAGAGAGGTCAGCATGCCGGTCTAAATCCTATGGCGTAGGGGTCTGGGCCCATCGCCCATTGCACACCTGCATGTTGCGTGGGCGGCCGGAAGCAGACCCAGCCTCCTTAATACAAGAGCAGGCGTTCCAGTCCAATCCGGCGCGTGCCGCTCAGTCGCTGACGTCAAGAAGGCTTCGGTTGATACCATGACGTTGAGTGCCCATAACTGTTCCCGCGTAGTTGGTTAGTGCGTATAGGCCAGTGGCCAGACTCAGATCAAATACCAAGATCTTGTTAAGCGTGTTAATTGAATTAACCGCGAACGCCGACCAGGGCCAGGCCCACCTCTCTCCTAGGTGGTCTCAACCTACCTTGTCGCTCCGCCACAAAGATCCACTCAGAGGGCCATCGGGACAAACGTCCTTTCGGACCCAATCCATGAATCACTCGCGGGTACTCTACGAGCCGACCCGACTTTAGTCACCACATGGAGGAAGAAGGCAGGGGGATGTTGGGTTGGGTTGGGTACTATTCACGATCGGCCAAGTGCACTGTGCAAATATAGCCCACTCCACGGTAGTAGTTAGGCATCTTTCTTTTTTTTTAATTTTATTTATTGTTTTGTAGTTTGTCCAATGTTTTGCATTTACTTTTTGCTGTCATATGATTTTTGTTAATTATGAGACTTAGCACATAAACACTAGGCTATCTTACAGGGCTGTACAGTAAAGGTTTGAGGCCAATTGGGACTATTCAAAATTTTATTTGAATTAAAATGTGTTTATTTAATCTCTCAGATCCGATAAAAATTCCTAGGGGCAATTTAAAAATCCATTTAATGTTGTTTCCTATATTTTAATTATTTTGTGAATATTTTCAACCCACACAACAATTTTATTTTTCAGTTTGAAGAAATGTTTTCTCACTTGCAATTTATATTGGATTTTTGGAGTTGATTTGAAATAGGTGACAGTTAGCATAGTAATCATGATGACATGGCATCATTAGCATGAGATCATTGTAGCTTAATTATCCGGGCGTCACATTTGGTGAGAGTGGATCTCCCAAAGTTTCAATAGGAAATTTGTGCTTAAGAATATGTGCTTGTTTAAAGAATATCTCATTTCTTTCCTTCATATGCTTATCATTTTCACGGTCTACCAGATATTGTTCCAATGGATAAGTAGGAGGCACAAAAATAGAAGAAATACCAATGATTTCATCTTTGCTAGGCAATTCTTTATTATGAGGTTGTCTACTTAACTTGGAGAATTTAAATTCATGAGACACATCACCAAACTTAACACTGACCTTCTCTCTAACACAATCAATTTCAGCAGTAACAATATTCAAGAAAGGTCTACCAAATATAATGGGATAAAATCATCTTGTGGTGATCCAAGAATTAAGAAATCTATAGGATATTTAATCTTACCACACAAGACTTCAAAATCTCTAACAATCCCAAGTGGTGAAATAGTATCTCTATTTACAAGCTTAATAGTAACATCAATATCTTCTATCTCAACTGTGCAATATCATGCATAACTTCTTGATGAAGAGAAAATGGAATAAAACTTACGCTAGCACCCATATCACATAAACCATGATAACAATGATCTCCTATCTTAACAAAAACAGCAGGCATGCCAACTATATGTTTGCTCTTATCAAATTTATCTTGTTTATTATTAACTTGCATAGCAATCCTGGTTCCTCATAGAAATAAATGACATGTCCATCAAAATTATCAACCAAAAAAACTTTGACTATTGCAATATTAGGCTCCACTTTAATTTGTTCACAGGGTTTAGGTACTTTAACATTGCTCTTATGAACCTCAGTTGTAGCTTTAGCATGTTCCTTGATCCTAATAGGGAAAGTTTTTTTAATATAAGAAGTAGGTGCAACTAGATTATAGATAAATGGCATCTCCATCAAAATTATCAACCAAAAAGTCTTTGACTATTGCAATATTAGGCTCCACTTTAATTTGTTCACAAGTTTTAGGTACTTTAACATTTCTCTTATGAACCACAGTTGTAGCTTTAGCATGTTCCTTGATCCTAACAGCGAAAGTTTTTTTTAATATAAGCAGCAGGTGCAACTAGATTATAGATAATTGCTTCAGTTTTAGTAATAGCATGTGCCACTTCTTGAGCTTCCGTTGGTTTTTCCCTTGAAGAGGAAAGGGTGATGTAGCCAAGTATAGTAAGTATTTCCCTCAGTTTTGAGAACCAAGGTATCAATCTAGTAGGAGACAACGCTCAAGTCACTGAATACCTGCACAAACAAACACCAAGTTGCACCCAACGCGATAAAGGGGTTGTTAATCCCTTCACGGTTATTTGTAAAGTGAGATCTGACAGAGATGGATACACGGTAAAGTACTATTTTTGGTATTTTTGGTTTATGGAACGGAAAGTAAAAGATTGCAAA
The DNA here is from genome assembly GCF_018294505.1 of Triticum aestivum. Lineage (NCBI taxonomy): Eukaryota > Viridiplantae > Streptophyta > Magnoliopsida > Poales > Poaceae > Triticum > Triticum aestivum. The sequence goes on along the minus strand of NC_057812.1, from coordinate 399,023,769 downwards.
GTAAATGAATGGGAAACTAAAATTGTAGATCGGAAACTTATATGATGGAAAGTAGAATATTATATGATGGAAAATATACCTAGGGGCCATAGGTTTCACTAGAGGCTTCTCTCAAGATATAAAATATTATGGTGGGTGAACAATTTACTGCCGAGCAATTGATAGAAAAGTGCAAAGTTATGACAATATCTAAGCAATGGTCATGAATATAGGCATCACATCCGTATCAAGTAGACCGACTCCTGCCTGCATCTACTACTATTATTCCACACATCGACTGACTCTTGCCTGCATCTAGAGTATTAAGTTCATGAAGAACAGAGTACCACATTAAGTAAGATGACATGATGTAGCGGGATAAACTCAAGCAATATGATTAAAACCCCATCTTGTTATCCTCAATGGCAACAATACGATACGTGTCGGTTCCCCTTCTGTCACTGGGACCAAGCACCGCAAGATTGAACCCAAAGCTAAGCACTTCTCCTATTGCAAGAAAAACCAATCTAGTTTGCCAAACCAAATCGATAGTTCGAAGAGACATGCAAAGATATCAAATCATGCATATAAGAATTCAGAGAAGATTCAAATAATATTCATAAATAAGATGACCATAAATCCATAATTCATTGGATCTCGGCAAACACACCGCAAAAGAGTATTACATCGAATAGATCTCCAAGAACATCGAGGAGAACATGGTATTGAGAATCAAAGAGAGAGAAGAAGCCATCTAGCTACTAGCTATGGACACATAGGTCTGTGGTAAACTACTCACGCTTCATCGGAGAGGCAATGGTGTTGATGTAGAAGCCCTCCGTGTCCGAATCCCCCTCCGGCAGGATGCTGGAAAAGGCCCCTAGATGGGATCTCACGGGTACAGAAGGTTGCGGCAGTGGAAAAGTCTTTTTGTGGCTCTCCTGTTTGGTTTGGGAATATTTGAGAATATATAGGCAGAAGAAATAGGTCGATCGAATCACGAGGGGCCCACAATGGTGGGGGCGCGCCCTACCCCCTAGGCGTGCCCTCCGTCCTTGTGGCTGCCTCGTGGCTTTCCTGACGTGTATTCCAAGTCCTCTGGATGTCTTATGGTCCAAGAAAAATCATTGCGAAACTTTCATTTCGTTTGGACTCTGTTTGATGTTGTTTTTCTACGTAACTCTAAAACAAGGGAAAAACAGGAACTAGCACTAGGCTCTAGGTTAATAGGTTAGTCCCAAAAATAATAATAATAAATAACATAATAACGCATATAAAACATCCAAAACAGATAATATAATAGCATGGAACAATAAAAAATTATAGATACATTGGAGACATATCAAGCATACCCAAGTTTAATTCCTGCTCATCCTTGAGTAGGTAAATGATAAAAACAGATTTTTGTTGTGGAATGCTACCTAACATATTTATCCATGTAATTTTCTCTATTGTGGCTTGAATGTTCAGATCCGTATGATTCAAAACAATAGTTTAATATTGACATAAAAACAATAATACTTCAAGCATACTAACGAGATAATTATGTCTTCTCAAAATAACATGGCCAAAGAAATCTTATCCCTACAAAATCATATAGTCTAGCTATACTCCATCTTCATCACACAAAATATTTAAATCATGCACAACCCCAATGACAAGCCAAGAAATTGTTTCATACTTTTGATGTTCTCAAACTTTTTCAACTTTCACGCAATACATGAGCATGAGCCATGGACATAACACTATAGGTGGAATAGACGGTGGTTGTGGAGAAGACAAAAAGAAGGAGATATTCTCACATCAACTAGGCGTACTAACGGGTTATGGAGATGCCCATCAATAGATATCAATGTGAGTGAGTAGGGATTGCCATGCAACGGATGCACTAGAGATATAAGTTTATGAAAGCTCAAAAAGAAACTAAGTGGGTGTGCATCCAACTTGCTTGCTCATGAAGACCAAGGGCATTTTGAGGAAGCCCATCACTGGAATATACAAGCCAAGTTCTATAATGAAAAATTCCCACTAGTATATGAAAGTGACAATATAGGAGACTCTCTATCATGAAGATCATGGTGCTACTTTGAAGCACGAGCGTGGTAAAAGGATAGTAGCATTGCCCCTTCTCTCTTTTATCTCATTTATTATTATTATTATTATTATTATTATTATTATTATTATTATTATTATTATTATTATTTTATTTGGGCCTTCTCTCATTTTTTTGGCCTCTTTTATTCGTCCGGAGTCTCATCCCGACTTGTGGGGGAATCATAGTCCGGGACTATACTCTAATAATGAAGATCGTCACACTTTTATTTACTTACAACTCAAGAATTACAACTCGATACTTAGAAAAAAATATGACTCTATGTGAATGCCTCCGGCGGTGTACCGGGATGTGCAATGAATCAAGAGTGACATGTATGAAAGAATTATGAATGGTGGCTTTGCCATAAATACGATGTCAACTACATGATCATGCAAGGTAATATGGCAATGATGGAGCGTGTCATAATAAACAGAATGGTGGAAAGTTGCATGGCAATATATCTCGGAATGGCTATGGAAATGCCATAATAGGTAGGTATCGTGGCTGTTTTGAGGAAGTTATATGGTGGGTTTATGGTACCGGCGAAAGTTGCACGGCACAGGAGAGGCTAGCAATGGTGGAAGGGTGAGAGTGCGTATAATCCATGGACTCAACATTAGTCATAAAGAACTCACATACTTATTGCAAAAATCTATTAGTTATCGAAACAAAGTACTATACGCATGCTCCTAGGGGGATAGATTGGTAGGAAAAGACCATCGCTCATCCTCAACCACCACTCATAAGGATGACAACCAATAAATAAATCATGCTCCGACTTCAACACATAACGGTTCACCATACGTGCATGCTGCGGGAATCACAAACTTTAATACAAGTATTTCTCAAATTCACAATTACTTACTAGGCTGACTCTAATATCACCATCTTCATATCTCAAAACAATCATAAGGAATCAAACTTCTCATAGTATTCAATGCAGTTTATATGAAAGTTTTTATTATATCCCTCTTGGATGCCTATCATATTAGGACTAAATTTATAACCAAAGCAAATTACCGTGCTGTTTAGAGAATCTCAAAATAATATAAGTGAAGCACGAGAGTTCATAAATTTCTATAAAATAAAACCACTTCCGTGCTCTAAAAAGATATAAGTAAAGCACTAGCGCAAAATTTCCTAGCTCAAAATATATAAGTGAAGCGCAAAGAGTATTCTAATAAATCATGATTCATGCATCTCTCTCTCAAAAGGTGTCTACAGCAAGGATGATTGTGGCAAACTAAAAAGCAAAGACTCAAATCATACAAGACGCTCCCAGAAAAACACATATCATGTGGTGAATAAAAATATAACCTCAAGTAAAGCTATCGATAGACGAAGACGAAAGAGGGGATGCCTTCCGGGGCATCCCCAAGCTTAGGATCTTGGTTGTCCTTGAATATTACCTTGGGGGTGCCTTGGGCATACCCAAGCTTAGGCTCTTGCCACTCCTTATTCCATAGTCCATCAAATCCTTACCCAAATCTTGAAAACTTCACAACACAAAACTCAATAGAAAATCTCATAAGCTCCATTAGTATAAGAAAATAAATCACCACTTTTGGTACTGTTGTGAACTCATTCTTTATTTATATAGGTGTAATATGTAACGCCCCGAGACCGATGTGCCAGGTGTCTTCCAGTTATTCATTGTTGTTGCCTTGTCATTTGTTTGTGTGTCATGCATCTCATATCGTGTCATCATGTGCATCGCATTTCCATACGTGTTCGTCGCATGCATCCGAGCATTTTCCCCGTTGTCCATTTTGCATTCCGGCACTCCTATGTCCTCTGGTGTCCCCTTTTGCCTATTTTCGTGTGCGGGTATTAAACGTTCTCGGATTGGACCAAGATTTGCCAAGCGGCCTGTGTATACTACCGGTAGACCGCCTGTCAAGTTTCGTGCCATTTGGACTTCGTTTGATACTCCAATGGTTAACCGTGGGACCGTAAAGGCCTCGTGCGTGTTGCAGCCCAACACCCCTCCAAAGTGGCCCAAAACCCACCTAAACCCCCTCCATCATCTCGGTCGTTCGATCACGATCATGTGGACGAAACCCGTGCTCAATTTGGACACTCCTAGCTCCATCTATCTATAAATATGTGGCTCTCCCCGAAATTTCGCGGTCAAACCCTAGCGTCTTCCTCCTCGCGCCGCCAGACATGTCCAACTGCGCCGGACATGTCTGCCGGACACCTCACCCCGACCAACCAGAAGGCGCCACGTCACCCCGCCGCCGCTCTCCACCAACCAGGAGTCGCCACCCCGCCGCCGGCGTCTCTCTCCTCCCCTCCGTGCCAGGCCCGCCGTGCCCGGATCAGGCCCGCGGGGCCCATCCCGTCGACGCCGCGCCCGCGCGCCACCCGAGGCACGCACCGCCCGCCGAGGCGCGCCCCGTCGCTGCCGCCAGGTGCTTGTCGGCCGCCGCCCCCGCCGTTCCCCGCCGGCGTCCCGCGCCCGTCCGGTCGTCGCCTCCGCTGCTCACCGCACCGCATCGCGCCGCACCCCGTTGCCGAGCCGCCCGCCGCCTCCTCGCTGTTGCGCCGCTCGCCGGTGTCGCCTCGCTCCGGCGAGCCGCTGGACACCGCTGCCGCCATCCACGCCTCCACCCCGCTGGTGCTCGTCTCCGGTCGCCGCCCCAGCCAGATCCAGACGGGTGGGATGAGATCCACCCGTCCCCCGATCAAAACGCCACCGTCCTGAACCAGATCCACCCCGTTCCGGATCTCTCCGTCCCGGGTTGACTTTTTGCGAGGGTATAATTTCGACGAAGTACACAGATCTGCATTTTTTCATGCTATATTCATCGCATCATAACTTTGAATCCGTAGCTACGTTTTGGGCGTGTAGCATATCAAATTGTTCGTCTCGATGTGTACTTCGTTTCATTCCATTGCACCATGTTCATTTGAGCTCATCTTGATGCCCTAAATGCTATTGCAAGAGGGCTATGTAATGTTAGTTTCCGATTCTTATCAGGATTTGGACTTTTGTCATTTTTTCCATGATTAATGTGTGCCTCCTATGAACTTGAGCCCTACATGTGTTTTGAAGTATGCCATGCCATATTTACAGGGATGTATGCCATGTATTTTTGTGATCTTTGTCGTGACTAGCACAAGCATGCAAAGTAGCTCCCGTGATGTTACTGATTTCAGGGACTTAGAAATCTTCTGTCTTTTCCCTGATAATATTTTTATGCCATGTATTCTTGTTGCTACAGAGTGATCCATGCCTCTTTTGAGCATGTTCAGTAAGGATCATTTTGAGATATTGTTATCATCTATCCATCCATGTCTTTGTTTGCATTTATGGAGCGCCCTAGCATGACTCAATCTTGCTCTACTTTTGCTATAAAATGTTCCTGGCAGATTGTTTACATGTTAAGCAATTTAGCCGAGGTTGTTGTAGTTTATCCTTGCATGCTATGAGGTTGTTCTTGCCATGTTTAGCTTCTATGCCATGTCTACTTGCTAGGTGTATGCTTAGTTTGTCATGCCATGCCTTGTGGTGAGTGCATCGAGCTCATAAACATGCCTATGTGAATCTGTTTTGCCATGTTCCAGTTTTCTACTAAGTCTGAATCTGTTAACGAAACTTGCTATGTTCACATGGTTGCCATTGTATTTTCTGATCCCTTTTGGCTTATGGTCAGTAAGGGACTTTTGTTTTATGCTTTGAGTAGCTTCATGCCATGCCTTGCCTTGCCATGATATGTTCCTGTAGCATGTAGTTATCTTGATCTAAACATTGCTTCCTGATGTTAAATTCCTGACATGTTATTTTCACTAAGTCTGAGATGTTGTTATCTTTTACACTTTTGCCATGCTTGTTTGAACCTGCTATTGTGTGAATTAGCCGTAGCTCAGTGTTCATCTTTTGTCAACCATCTTGAGTGGATCACTGACATGTGCTTTCTTGCAATGTTTGAGTGCAGTAGCTTGTTGTTCTTGATGCATTTATATGGCCTCATGCTGTTAATCGCAGCTTTGTGCCATTATTGTTTTGCTTGCCATTTGCAAACCGTGCATCCGATTCCAGTGATCTTTATATCTATTTCGACCAAAATCAACTCATCTTTCCAGCGACACTCTTGGTTTGCCAAGTAGAGGCCTGGTTTAATCTTTTCCTTCCGGAGCACGCATATGCATTGCATATCACATCCCGCATGTCACGCCATGTTTTGCATCATGTTGCTTGCGCATTGCATCGTGGTTGATGGTTGTCCCCTTTGCTTGTGTTCTCGCTCTGGGTAGAGCCGAGAGACAAGTTTGTGTTCGAGGTACCCATTGAGTATGCTTTCGAGGATCAAGCCTTCGTCTTCTCAGAGATCTTTGCAGGCAAGATGACCATACCCTCGAAATCAATTATATCTTTGCTTGCTAGTTGCTCGCTCGATTTCTATGCCTATGCTGCGATACCTACCACTTGTTATATCATGCCTCCCATATTTCCATGAGCCTCTAACCCACCTTGTCCTAGCAAACCATTGTTTGGCTATGTTACCGCTTTGCTCAACCCCTCTTATAGCGTTGCTAGTTGCAGGTGAAGATTGGAGTTTGTTCCTTGTTGGAACATGATTTTTTTGTTGGGATATCACAATATCTCTTATTTAATTAATGCATATATATACTTGGCAAAGGGTGGAAGGCTCGGCCTTATGCCTGGTGATTTGTTCCACTCTTGCCGCCCTAGTTTCCGTCATACCGGTGTTATGTTCCTTGATTTTGCGTTCCTTACGCGGTTGGGTTATAATGGGAACCCCTTGACAGTTCGCCTTGAATAAGACTCCTCCAGCTAGGCCCAACCTTGGTTTTACCATTTGCCACCTAGCCTTTTTTCCCTTGGGTCGGCCAACCCAAGGGTCATCTTTATTTTAACCCCCCGGGCCAGTGCTTCTCTAAGTGTTGGTCCAACCTGAGCGATGTCCGGCGCCCCCTGGGCAACCAGGGTTTATGCCAACCCGACGTCTTGCTCATCTGGTGTGCCCTGAGAACGAGATATGTGCAGCTCCTATCGGGATTTGTCGGCACATCTGGGTGGCTTTGCTAGTCTTGTTTTACCATTGTCGAAATGTCTTGTAACTGGGATTCCGAGTCTGATCGGGTCTTCCTGGGAGAAGGAATATCCTTCGTTGATCGTGAGAGCTTGTGATGGGCTAAGTTGGGACACCCCTGCAGTGTTTTGAACTTTCGAAAGCCGTGCCCGCGGTTATGGGGAGATGGGAATTTGTCAATGTCCGGTTGTAGAGAACTTGACACTTAACTTAATTAAAATGCATCAACCGCCTGTGTAGCCGTGATGGTCTCTTCTCGGCGGGGTCCGGGAAGCGAACATGGTGTTGGAGTTATGCCTGAACGTAAGTAGTTTCAGGATCATTTCTTGACCACTTCTAGTTCACGACCGTGCTTTGCCTTCTCTTCTCGCTCTCATTTGTGTATGTTAGCCACCATATATGCTAGTGCTTGCTGCAGCTCCACCTCATACCTTTTCCCTACCCATAAGCTTAAATAGTCTTGATCGCGAGGGTGTGAGATTGCTGAGTCCCCGTGACTCACAGGTTACTTCCAAAACCAGTTGCAGGTGCCGATGATACCGTGCAGGTGACGCAACCAATCTCAAGGAGGAGCTAGATGAGGATCGTGTTCATTATGTTGTTCTATTTCCAGTTGATCAGTAGTGGAGCCCAGTTGGGGCGATCGGGGATCTTTTGTAGTAGGGGTAGTCTTCTTTTATTTTCACTGGTAGAAAAAGGGCCTGTTGTCCTGGTTCGTAAGGGTCTTTTGTCCCGGTTCCTGAACCGGGACTAAAGGTTCAGTACTAATGCCCTGTCCCTTTAGTCCCGGTTCAATCCAGAACCAGGACAGATGGGCCTCCACGTGGCCTGTGCGCGGAGCCCAGGTAGGAGACCCTTTGGTCCCGGTTGGTGGCACCAACCGGGACCAATAGGCATCCACACGTCAGCATTTCTGTGGCTGGGGTTTTTGTTTTTTTGAAAGGGGGGGTTTGGGGGTTTTGGGGGGTTAATTTAGGTGTTTCATATATTGTGTTAGCTAGCTATAATTAATAGAGAGAAGTGTCCTCTCTTATGTCCGTGCTTGGTCGACGCTACGTACTATACATACATATAGAGAGGACTAGACACGCTAGCTAGCAAGTAAGCAAACGAAGGAAACATAAGATCGTCATGAACATATATGCATACAGAGAGAAGTGATATCGACCACCTCTCCTTCTTTGAGAGATTGGTCAAACAACAAGTTCTCGTATATCTATCCGACACTACCGGCTACATATATACAATAATTATCTCTTACAAATATAATCATACGGACTCATGGTCCACATAGTATTCTCCGTCTTCAGCGATCACGTGGTCAAGAAAGAATGCCGCCAATTCCTCTTGAATTGCTCGCATGCGAGCTGGTGCTAGGAGTTCATCCCGCTTCCGAAACATCTAATTTGAAGAAGGGGGTCAATACATATATATATATGAATGAATGAAACTCAACACAAATGATGGTAATAAAATAAAATTGTGAATGTTGTTATTTACGTACTTCATATTGTTCGTCAGTGTAGCCCCGCTCACAGGTCGTGTGGCGGATGGACTCGCAAACGTAGTATCCACAGAAATCATTCCCTTGTTCCTGCCACAACCACTTTACAAGAAATAGAGTTCAATCAAACTGATAAGCAAGAATGCCAAATGGTATTGATGAAACTAGCGCTTGAATCATTAGGAGATGCGCGGAACATGCTACTATAGTACTTACTTTCGGGTGTCTAAATTGCAACTTCTTCAGGAGTCCTGGAGCTTTTTTGGAGAATTTTTTCCAAACCCTGTCAGACAAAGAAAACAATTACTTGATATATCAGGAAATGAACAAAGTTGCTGATATGGTGGATAATGATCGATTTAACTTACTTCTTGAGCATTTGAGTCATGTCCGCATAGTCCTGGGGATCTTTTCGTTTTGAGTCTAAGACGGTTACTAGTCCTTGCTCAAGCTTAATCTCTAGGAGAATATAGTGGTAACTGCACACGCATGCATAACTCATCAATTACATTACTATAACCTTGACTAATATATAAGGGAAACCGAATACGCACAAGATAGTAACACTCACTTGAAGTTGTAAGGAAAGAGTATTATATCTTTGTTTTCATTTATTACCAACGATCGTAGCAAGTTGGCCTCGGTATCTGCGGCATGAAATTTAACCTGAGTTGCATCTATGAGATATGTGTTAATGAACCCAATATCACCGACTTGTCTTTTCTTCAATTCGGCAATCTTCAATCTGCATAATATAGTGAGGATGATTATAAATACATGCAATGAAAGAGCTGAGCTATATAGAGAGACTTAATGACAGAAGTAGTACTACTTACAGAGAGTAGCAGGTGACCGTTGTTTTATCGAGGGCCAATTGATTGAAAAATTGAAAGAACTCCTCAAATGGAACAGGCAACAGTTCAATTCCAATGAGGTCATGCTCCTTTTTAACTTTCACATACAAAGTATTCCTCCCCCAGAGTCTCTGCAGATTTTCAAGTACCAATCATGCAATCTTCGCATCATCGTTGATAGAGATCTTTCATCTTTGATGAGAGGCTTCCCGTACTCGTATCTTTGTATATGCACCTCCATGAAATCATAATGTACATCGTCGGGCAGGTAATCGCCAAGATTGCTATAACCGGGCACCATCCTCGGATCATTAGTGACGTTGTCTCTAGGCACCTTGAGCGGGGGGCACGATTGCTTCACTTGTTCGCCGAGCTGGGAAATTTTTTCCCAGCTCGTCGTTCTTTCAGCCTTTGATCACTGACAGTACTTCCCGAACGCTCCGCTTCGGCAAATTCCTTTCCAATAATGCACTCATAGTTTCCTTTCGGCGGAGACTTGGGTGGTTTTGTCAGGGCAGCCAGAGTGCGCTACGCTTTCACCGGATCTACCTTCTCCTATGGAGGTGGATGTTTCTTTGCTTTCACCCCTTCAAAGTAATTCCTCACTTCTTCTCGTGCGATCTCGGCGTTCTCCTTCGGGGTCCTCTTGTATGGTAACTTCTCTGGAGTCTTCAAAGAAGGACCGAATCTGTATTTCCTCCCGCCTCTGGCTGTACTGCTAGAAGCCGGCAGAGCAGACGGAGCGGTTGTCTTCTTTACTTGCTTATGAGGCGGAGGAGAAGGACTACGACGCGCCGGAGCAGCTGGAGCGGTGGCAGGTCTCTTCTGCCCTTGCTGACGAGGCGGAGAAGGAGGAGGATGGCTGCTCGGGCGCGTCGGCGCAGGCGGAGAAGGAGGCGGAGTGCCGCCACGCGCCGGGGAAGGAGCCGGTCCAGTGCCCTGATCGTCACTCGCCGGAGGAGGAGGCGGCGGAGGAGGCGGAGTGCCTTGACTCGCCGGAGGAGGAGGCGGTGGAGGAGGCGGAGTGCCCTGACTTGCCGGAGGAGGAGGCGGTGGAGGAGGCGGAGTGCCCTGACTTGCCAGAGGAGGAGGAGGAGGTGGAGGCGTCCAGTTCGGAAGGTTGATGAGCTCCTTCCGCCATAGGCATGGAGTCTTCAGAGCAGACCCCAGCCTAGTCTCCCCTTCACCGGTAGGGTGGTCAAGCTGGAGGTCCTCAAATCCCTCCGTTATTTCATCCACCATCACCCTAGCATATCCTTCTAGAATCGGCCGGCAGTGAAAAGTTGCGCCGGGTTCAGTAGGATAAACAGAGCCAACAGCCGCCTTGACCTTCAAATTCATCCATTGCGTCATAAGGTGGCAATTTTGAGACTCCGTGATAGCATCCATGGGATAGCTGGCAGGAGCCGTCAAGGCATGCTTCGGCTGAAGCAGCTCGGAGGAAGCCATGCTGCTTCTCCGCTGAGATGGCGGGGTAGCTTCAGGGGAAGCTTCAGCAGTACGTTTGCTGCAATTTGCTTCTCGTTCCTCTATCGCTTGTACCCTTGCTTGCAGCGCCTGCATTTGGGTCTGCTGCAATTTTTTCCTATTCTCCTAGGATTTGTAACCGCCTGCGTCCGGAAACCTAACCTTCCACGGAATGGAGCCTGGCGTGCCTCGTGTCCGTCCAGGGTGCTCAGGATTCCCGGGGGCCATTGTGAGCTCGTCATTCTCTCTGTCTGGAAAGAATGTCCCTTGCTGCGCTGCTTCGATATACTGCTGAAGCTTCCTGATTAGTATGTCCATTTGATCGTTCGTCCAAATGCACTTCCCTGTTACAGGGTCCAAGGTTCCGCCAGCCCCGAAGAACCAAGTCCGGCAATGGTCTGGCCAGTTAATTGTCTCTGGTTCGATCCCTTTATCAACCAGATCATTCTCAGTCTTGGCCCACTTAGGCCGGGCTACGAGGTAGCCACCTAACCCCGTGCGATGGTGATGCTTCTTCTTCGCATCATTTTGCTTGTTTGTCGCTGACATCTTCTTACTCTTTTCCGATGTCTTGTGGGCCACAAATGCGGGCCAGTGATCTTTGATCTTCTCATATCTGCCCTTGAATTCTGGTGTCTCTTTATTTTCGACAAACTTATTCAGCTCTTTCTTCCACCTCCTGAATAGTTCTGCCATCCTTTTAAGAGCAAAAGACTTGATTAATTTCTCTTTAACTGGCTTCTCTGGATCATCCTCTGGCGGTAGGGTGAAATTTGACTTCATCTCAGTCCAAAGATCATTTTTCTTTATATCATTGACATAAGACACCTCAGGGTCTTCTGTAGCCGGCTTTAACCATTGCTGGATGCTGATCGGGATCTTGTCCCTAACCAAAACCCCGCACTGAGTAACAAATGCGCTCTTTGTCCGGAGGGGTTCAATCGGTTGGCCGTCGGGCGTGATTGCTATGATCGCAAACTTTTCATCCGAGCTCAAATTTTTCTTCGGGCCTCGTCTCTTTACCGAAGTTGTGCTCGATCCGGAGGGCTAGAAAAAAGAACAAAGACTTAATTAATATGTGTACATACCAAAACAATCAATGCATCAATTAGCTAGTCAGCAGAAGCTTAACTAATATATATACCTGGCCGGACTCGGTTCGGTCACCGAAGACGTCATCACGGTCTCCTTCTTGCACCGGCATTGGGTCACCGGAGCCGTCCTCATGGTCTCCTTCTTGCACCGGCATTAGGTCACCGGAGCCATCATAATCATAGCCAGCTGCTTCCAGACCATCGGTGTCATTGAGAAACAACGAGCAGACGGCATCACTTCCTCGTGCGATTATGTCCCCCAACAACTCTTCTTGTACTTCATCTCGGGCGGTGTCCATAGTTTCTACAAATATTGACAACATGGAAATTATTATTCAAACATGACAGATGGATATATTAGTGGCAAACGTAGAACTAATATTAATTAGTGGCTTTGACGCTGCTTCTCTAGGGTTTGGGGTGGCCTCGATGCTGCTTCTCTAGGGTTTGGGGTGGCCTCGACAACGCTTCAAGGATAAATAAAGAAGAGGAAGAAGAAAAAAAGAGGAGAAGAAAGAATAGAGGAGTAAGAACTCCTCTATTCTTTCTTCTCCTCTTTTTTTCTTCTTCTTCCTCTTTTTTTTATTGGGAACGAGGGTCATCGAGGGTCACTGAGCGGTAGAGGAAACCCTAAATAGCAAGTATCGTGGGTGTGAGATAGATGTGGCCGTCAGTGTCGAACACTACATCCACGTCCCACAAGTGACATGGGCGTCGAAGCCCGCGTCACTTGTGGGACGTGGATGTAGTGTCCGACACCGACGACCACATGGATCTCACACCGACGATACTTGCTATTTAGGGTTTCCTCTACCGCTCGGCGACCCTCGACTACCCTCGTTCTCGATAAAAAAAGAGGAAGAAGAAGAAAAAAAGAGGAGAAGAGAGAATAGAGGAGAAGAATTCCTCTTCTTTTTTTATCCTCTTCTTCCTCTCATGTTCGACGACCCTCGACCCCTCGGCGACCCTAGACCCCCTCTCGACCCCCTCATGTCGAAGTTATCGGGTAGGGGGTATATCGACAACGACATACCCGATACATACATACATACATACATATCACATGCATCCATACATATATGAACAGAATTAATATCTACTAATTAACAACCTAAATAAAAAACTAATACATATAGGAAGAAGAAGAAAAAAGAAGAGAAGAAAGAATAGAGGAGGAGAAAGAATAGAGGAGAAGACTTCCTCTCCTCTTCTTCTCCCTCGTCTTCCCCTTCTTCCCCGCCTCTCTCATGAATGTCCGACGTCCCCCCTCCCCCCCCCCTCATCATCATCTATCACCCCCCTCTCATGTTCGACGACCCTCGACCCCTCGGCCGCCCTCTCGACACACCCACGACCTAAAATGACCTAAACTGAAAATAACCTAAAATGCACTAAAGTTATCAACGACCCTCTCGACACACCCACGAATAAGAAATTATATCATCTTCTTCATCTCCTCTTCTTTGCATATTCACATAGCCACATACACATACATAGCCACATACATATTCATCTATGAATAAAAAACATCATAGGTACAATTCATATCGACATTCATACATACATGAAAAAAATTATATGAACATCGTGAACAAAAAGATCATCGAGAAAAATTATTTTCCATGAACATACATATAGCCACATTCATATAGAACTTTTGCATATATGAACATATATAGATGATTTTCTAAAAATGTAACTTTTGCATATATGAACATATATACACAGAGAAAATACATGCATATATAGCCATATCCATACGTACATACATATCGACATTCATACATACATGAAAAAAAATCTATGAACGTATAAACAGAGAGCAGCGGCGGCAATGGGTGGTGTCGTCGGCGACGGGGATGGGAAAGGGGGGAGCTCACTGGGGGCGGGCAGCGACGGGGAGAGGAGGCCAGCGATGGGAAGGAGGACGGCGGGCTCGGGGATGCCGGCGATGGGGACGGCCTGCGCGTGGTGGCACGCGGTGACGGGGACGACGGGCTCGGAGTGGCACACGGCGACGGGAACGGCGGCGGGCTCGGGGCGGCACACGGCGACGGGGACGAGGAGGCGGGGCTCGGGGCAGGGCGGACGGCAGCGGGCTCGGGGCAGGGCGGCCGGTGATGGGCAGGAGGGCGCAACGACGACAGCGACAGGGCGCGGCGACGGTGATGGAGCAGGGCGCGGTGACGGCAAGCACGCGGCGATGGGGCAAGGCGCGGCGACGGCGATGGGGAGGACGAGCAGCCTGGCGGCGTTAGTGATGGGGAATGGAGCAGTTGGCGAAATTTTCGCAAGTGTGGGCTTATATAGGCGGACCTATGGTCCCGGTTCGTCGCACAAACCGGGACGAATGCGCACCTATGGTCCTGGTTGGTGCTACCAACCGGGACCAAAGGCCTCTTTTCGGTAGCCCAAAGGGCGGGAAGCAGAGGCGTTTGGTCCCGGTTGGTCGCACCAACCGGGACTAAAGGGGGGCATTCGTCCCGGTTGGTGTTACGAACCGGTACCAATGCACGCCTTTAGTCCCGGTTGGTGCTACCAACCGGGACCAAACGCCCTGTGCTGGCGCGGTGCGGTCGTAAGTTTAGTCCCACTTCGCTGAGAGGGGCTCGGAGTGGTTTATAAGCCTTGCTGCCACATCCCTCTCGAGCTCCTCTCTATTGCAGGCTTACGGGCCTAATCTGTGCACTGCTATGCCTGTTGGGCCTGCTGGGCCTTCTGCGGGCCTGAATCCTGGCCCATGGAAGGGTTTCTAGTCGTATTCAGGCCGTGGAGGCCTAGTAGGTGGCATTTTTTTTGTTTTCTTCTTTTGTTTTCTTTTTTGCTTTTTATTTTTTTATTTGTACTAAATACTTATAGTTTTTTAGTGATTTCTTTTTGCTTTTAGGTCACAAAAATTATAAACTTTCTGTTAGTGCCATTAGTTTTAAAATTTGATTTTTTTGTTTTCTTCTTTTGTTTTCTTTTTTGCTTTTTTTATTTGTATTAAATACTTATAGTTTTTTAGTGATTTCTTTTTTGCTTTTAGGTCACAAAATTTATAAACTTTCTGTTAGTGCCATTAGTTTTAAAATTTGAATTTTTTGTTTTCTTCTTTTGTTTTATTTTTTGCTTTTTATTTTTTTATTTGTACTAAATACTTATAGTTTTAAAATGTATGTGAATCACTAGTTTATGAATAACTTTACTATGAAGTTAGATTTTTGAGTGATTCTTTTTCCTGCTACTTAATATTACAGTGTTTTATCATTATACTCTATTTGGTAATTTTAGGTTATTTTTAATATTTGATTTAATCAAAAACAAATTTTGTTATTTTTTGCTATTAAATTCTTTTTGCTATTAATGTGTTGAACAAAAAATACTTTCTAAATTTAAGTTGCATAAATTTTATATAAGTTTAGTTTCAAAAATACTAGAGGTTTATAAAATCTTTTTAGTTGATTCCTTTTGCTTTTTTGAGCTATAAGATCCTGAAATTGAAAAGCATTTCAAATGAACTCCGAAAAGGTTGAAAGTTGGCATGGTATCATCATTTCACCTACATACCATGTGCAACAAAGTTGAGATGGTTACGTCAAAAATTGGATGCACTTCGTGTACAAAACGGACAATCTCTTTCGAAGTATCAGGGTTTCGGACGAAAGATCATCTGTTACAAAGGGATTTCATTTTCTTGAACTTATTTGAACTCCATATTTTTTGTGTGTTGAAAATGCACCATTCAAAGCCACATCATCAATTTTCAACCCTTTCCGACTTCATTTGTTATTTTTCATGCATTTACTGTTTTTTTTGAGCTATAAGACCCTGAAATTGAAAAGCATTTCAAATGAACTCCGAAAAGGTTGAAAGTTGGCATGGTATCATCATTTCACCCACATAGCATGTGCAACAAAGTTGATATGGTTACGGCAAAAACTGGATGCACTTCATGTACAAAACGGACAATCTCTTTCGAAGTATCAGTGTTTCGGACGAAAGATCATCTGTTACAAAGGGATTTCATTTTCTTGAACTTATTTGAACTCCATATTTTTTCTGTGTTCAAAATGCACCATTCAAAGACACATCATCAATTTTCAACCCTTTCTGACTTCATTTGTTATTTTTCATGCATTTACTAATTTTTTTAGCTATAAGACCCTGAAATTGAAAAGCATTTCAAATGAACTCCGAAAAGGTTGAAAGTTGGCATGGTATCATCATTTCACCCACATAGCATGTGCAACAAAGTTGAGATGGTTACGTCAAAAACTGGATGCACTTCGTGTACAAAACGGACAATCTCTTTCGAAGTATCAGGGTTTCGCACGAAAGATCATCTTTTACAAAGGGATTTCATTTTCTTGAACTTATTTGAACTCCATATTTTTTCAGTGTTCAAAATGCACCATTCAAAGCCACGTCATCAATTTTCAACCCTTTCTGACTTCATTTGTTATTTTTCATGCATTTATTGATTTTTTTGAGCTATAAGACCCTGAAATTGAAAAGCATTTCAAATGAACTCCGAAAAGGTTGAAAGTTGGCATGGTATCATCATTTCACCCACATAGCATGTGCAACAAAGTTGAGATGGTTACAGCAAAAACTGGATGCACTTTGTGTACAAAACGGACAATCTCTTTCGAAGTATCAAGGTTTCGGACGAAAGATCATCTGTTACAAAGGGATTTCATTTTCTTGAACTTATTTGAACTCCATATTTTTTCTGTGTTCAAAATGCACCATTCAAAGCCACATCATCAATTTTCAACCCTGTCTGACTTCATTTGTTATTTTTCATGCATTTACTGATTTTTTGAGCTATAAGACCCTGAAATTGAAAAGCATTTCAAATGAATTCCAAATGAACTCCGAAAATTATAAACTTTCTGTTAGTGCCATTAGTTTTAGAAGAATTATAAACTTTTTGTTAGTGCCATTAGTTTTCAAATTTGAATAGTTAAAATTTGAATTCTTTGAAATTTGTGTGAATCACAAGTTTGTGATTAACTTTACTAAAAAATGAACATAGATGCACCTATAGAGAAAATTCGACCTAAATTCATAGTTTTCAAATGAACTATGAAAAAGTTGGCATAGCATACTCGTGTGTTACAAAGTTGGCATGGTATCATCATAATAGTTGCGGGAGAAAGTCTTCACTTTTTCTTCGCTTGTGTCATTTGCTTATTGCGCCGTAACCATGGATAATCTTCATCGTTTATCAGGATGCTTGGGTCAGCCTTGACATTGAAGGGAGGAATTTCATGAAACTTTTCATAATCTTCAGACATGTCTGTCTTGCCGTCCACTCCTAGGCTGTCCCTTTTTCCTGAAAGAACTATGTGGCGCTTTGGCTCATTGTATGATGTATTCGCTTCCTTATCTTTTCTTTTTCTCGGTTTGGTAGACATGTCCTTCACATAGATAACCTGTGCCACATCATTGGCTAGGACGAACGGTTCTTCAGTGTACCCAAGATTTTTCAGATCCACTGTTGTCATTCCGTACTGTGGGTCTACCTGTACCCCGCCGCCTGACAGATTAACCCATTTGCACTTAAACAAAGGGACCTTAAAATCAGGTCCGTAGTCAAGTTCCCATATGTCCACTATGTAACCATAATATGTGTCCTTTCCGCTCTCAGTTGCTGCATCAAAGCGGACACCTATGTTTTGGTTGGTGCTCTTTTGATCTTGGGCGATCGTGTAAAATGCATTCCCATTTATCTCGTATCCTTTGTAAGTCAATACAGTCAAAGATGGTCCCCTGGACAACAAGTACAACTCATCACAAACAGTGTTGTCACCTCTGAGACGTGTTTCCAACCAACTGCTGAAAGTCCTGATGTGTTCACATGTAATCCAGTCGTCACACTGCTTCGGGTGTTTGGAGCGCAGACTATTCTTGTGTTCATCGACATACAGGGTCACCAAGGTAGAGTTTTGTAGAACTGTGTAGTGTTCTTGAGACCAAGAATATCCGTCCCTGCATAGTATTAAGTCACTTCCAAGAGTGCCTTTTCCAGTCAGTCTCCCCTCATACCGCGATTTAGGGAGACCTATCTTCTTAAGGCCAGGAATGAAGTCAACACAAAACCCGATAACATCCTCTGTTTGATGGCCCATGGAGATGCTTCCTTCTGGCCTAGCGCGGTTACGGACATATTTCTTTAGGACTCCCATGAACCTCTCAAAGGGGAACATATTGTGTAGAAATACGGGACCCAGGATGACAATCTCGTCAACTAGATGAACTAGGACGTGCATCATGATATTGAAGAAGGATGGTGGGAACACCAGCTCGAAACTAACAAGACATTGCGCCACATCACTCCTTAGCCTTGGTACGATTTCTGGATCGATCACCTTCTGAGAGATTGCTTTGAGGAATGCACATAGCTTCACAATGGCTAATCGGACGTTTTCCGGTAGAAGCCCCCTCAATGCAACCGGAAGCAGTTGTGTCATAATCACGTGGCAGTCATGAGACTTTAGGTTCTGAAACTTTTTCTCTGGCATATTTATTATTCCCTTTATATTCGACGAGAAGCCAGTCATGACCTTCATACTGAGCAGGCATTCAAAGAAGATTTCTTTCTCTTCTTTCGTAAGAGCGTAGCTGGCAGGACCTTTATACTGCTTCGGAGGCATGCCGTCTTTTTCGTGCAAACGTTGCAGGTCCTCCCGTGCCTCAGGTGTATCTTTTATCTTCCCATACACGCCCAAGAAGCCTAGCAGGATCACGCAAAGGTTCTTCTTCACATGCATCACGTCGATTGAAGAGCGGACCTCTAGGTCTTTCCAGTAGGGTAGGTCCCAAAATATAGATTTCTTCTTCCACATGGGTGCGTGTCCCTCAGCGTCATTCGGAACAGCTAGTCCACCGGGACCCTTTCCAAAGATTACGTGTAAATCATTGACCATAGCAAGTACGTGATCACCGGTACGCATGGCGGGCTTTTTCCGGTGATCTGCCTCGCCTTTGAAATGCTTGCCTTTCTTTCGACATTGATGGTTGGTCGGAAGAAATCGACGATGGCCCAGGTACACATTCTTCCTGCATTTGTCCAGGTATATACTTTCAGTGTCATCTAAACAGTGCGTGCATGCGTGGTATCCTTTGTTTGTCTGTCCTGAAAGGTTACTGAGAGCGGGACAATCGTTGATGGTCACGAACAGCAACGCCTTAAGGTTAAATTCCTCCTGTATGTGCTCATCCCACGTACATACACCATTTCCATTCCACAGCTGTAAAAGTTCTTCAACTAATGGCCTTAGGTACACATCAATGTCGTTGCCGGGTTGCTTAGGGCCTTGGATGAGAACTGGCATCATAATGAACTTCCGCTTCATGCACATCCAAGGAGGAAGGTTATACATACATAGAGTCACGGGCCAGGTGCTGTGATTGCTGCTCTGCTCCCTGAAAGGATTAATGCCATCCGCGCTTAAAGCAAACCATACATTCGTTGGGTCCTTTGCAAACTCATCCCAGTACTTTCTCTCGATTTTTCTCCACTGCGACCCGTCAGCGGGTGCTCTCAACTTCCCATCTTTCTCTCGGTTCTCACTGTGCCATCACATCAACTTGGCATGCTCTTCGTTTCTGAATAGATGTTTCAACCGTGGTATTGTAGGAGCATACCACATCACCTTCGCAGGAACCCTCTTCCTGGGGGGCTCGCCGTCAACATCACCAGGGTCATCTTGTCTAATCTTATACCGCAATGCACCGCATACCGGGCATGCGTTCAGATCCTTGTATGCACCGTGGTATAGGATGCAGTCATTAGGGCATGCATGTATCTTCTCCACCTCCAATCCTAGAGGGCATACGACCTTCTTTGCTGCGTATGTACTGTCGGGCAATTCGTTATCCTTTGGAAGCTTCTTCTTCAATATTTTTAGTAGCTTCTCAAATCTTTTGTTAGCCACAACATTCTCTGCCTTCCACTGCTGCAATTCTAGTACGGTACCAAGCTTTGTGTTGCCATCTTCGCAATTGGGGTACAACCCTTTTTAGTGATCCTCTAACATGCGATCGAACGTCAGCTTCTCCTTTTGACTTTCGCATTGCATCCTTGCATCGACAATGACCCAGCGGAGATCATCATCATCAGGCACATCGTCTGGTTCCTCTTGATCTTCAGCAGCTTCACCCGTTGCAGCATCATTGGGCACATCGTCTGGTTCCTCTTGATCTTCACCAGCTCCCCCCGTTGTAGCATCACCGTATTCAGGGGGCACATAGTTGTCATCGTACTCTTCTTCTTTGCCGTCTTCCATCATAACCCCTATTTCTCCGTGCCTCATCCAAACATTATAGTGTGGCATGAAACCCTTGTAAAGTAGGTGGGAGTGAAGGATTTTCCGGTTAGAGTAAGACCTCGTATTCCCACATTTAGTGCATGGACAACACATAAAACCATTCTGCTTGTTTGCCTCAGCCGCATCGAGAAACTCATGCACGCCCTTAATGTACTCGCAGGTGTGTCTGTCACCGTACATCCATTGCCGGTTCATCCACGTGCATTATATATAATTAAGTGTCCAAATTAATAGAATTTCATCATCACATTAAAACCAAAGTGCATACATAGTTCTCATCTAACAACATATAGCTCTCCAGAGCATCTAATTAATTAAACCATACATTGAAACTATGTAAAACATTTCAATGCAAAAACAAATGCGATCATAATCGCAACCAAGGTAACAATTGATCCAACGGCATAATGATACCAAGCCTCGGTATGAATGGCATATTTTCTAATCTTTCTAATCTTCAAGCGCATTGCATCCATCTTGATCCTGTGATCATCGACGACATCCGCAACATGCAACTCCAATATCATCTTCTCCTCCTCAATTTTTTTTATTTTTTCCTTCAACAAATTGTTTTCTTCTTCAACTAAATTTAACCTCTCGACAATAGGGTCGGTTGGCATTTCCGATTCACATACATCCTACATAAATAAAATCTATGTCACGTTGGCCGGCATAATTTTCATAAACAATAAATGAACCAATAGTTATAAAGATAATATATATACCACATCCGAATCATAGACAGGACGAGGGCCGACGGGGGCGGATACCAAAACCATCACACTATATAAGATGCAATAATAAAAGTAAGAAAATAATACAAGTATCTATGTAAACATACAAGTAAGAATATTTTTCCTTTCAGAAAGAAGATAAGAACAAGAGGCTCACCACGGTGGTGCCGGCGATGAGCTCGGCACGGGTGATCGACGGCGGTGAAGACGGGGACGGGGCGTGACGGACCGCTAAACCTAGACAAATATTGTGGAAAATGGAGCTTGAAGGTCGAGCTTGGAGAGGAGTAAGCTTAAGTAGTGCGGCTCGGGCATTCCATCGAACACCTTGTGTGCATAGGAGGTGAGCTAGATGTAACGCCCTCGATGCGGCTATATCTCCCCGATCGACCCCAACTGGGCTCCACTACTGATCATCTAGAACGAAAACAACACAAAGGACAGATCTTCATCGAGCTCCTCCTTGAGCTTGGTTGCGTCATCTGCACGGACTCATTGGCACCTGCAAGCTGGTTTTGGAAGTATCTGTGAGCCACAGGGACTCAGCAATCTCGCACCCTCACGATCAAGACTATTTAAGCTTATGGGTAAGGTAAAGGTATGAGGTGGAGCTGCAGCAAGCGACTAGCATATATAGAGGCTAACATACGCAAAAGAGAGCAAGAAGAGAAGGCAAAGCACGGTCGAGAATCTATGATCAAGAAGTGATCCTAGAACAACCTACGTCAAGCATAACTCCAACACCGTGTTCACTTCCCGGACTCCGCCGAGAAGAGACCATCACGGTAACACACGCGGTTGATGCATTTTAATTAAGGTCAACTTCAGGTTTTCTACAACCGGACGTTAACAAATTCCCATCTGCCCATAACCGCGGGCACGGCTTTCGAAAGTTCAAATCCCTGCAGGGGTGTCCCAACTTAGCCCGTGACAAGCTCTCACGGTCAACAAAGGAATAGACCTCCTCCCGAGACGTTCCGATCAGACTCGGTATCCCGGTACTCCAAGACATCCTCGACAATGGTAAAACAAGTCCAGCAAGGCCGCCCGATGCGCCGACATCCTGATAGGAGCTGCACATATCTCGTTCTCAGGGCAACACCGGATGAGCGCTCCGTACAACTAAAACCAGCCCTCAAGTTTCCCCGAGGTGGCGCTGCAAAGGACTCTAGTTCGGACCAACACTTAGACAAGCACTGGCCCGGGGGGGGGGGGTTAAAATAAGGATGACCCTCGGGATGCGTGACTCCCAAGGGAAAAAGGCTAGGAGGCGAATGGTAAAACCAAGGTTGGGCCTTGCTGGAGGAGTTTTATTCAAGGTGAACTGTCAAGGGGTTCCCATTATAACCCAACCGCGTAAGGAACGCAAAATCCGGGAACATAACACCGATATGACGGAAACTAGGGCAGCAAGAGTGGAACAAAACACCAGGCATAAGGCCGAGCCTTCCACCCTTTACCAAGTATATAGATGCATTAATTAAATAAGATATATTGTGATATCCCAACAAGTAAACATGTTCCAACAAGGAACAACATCTCCATGTTCCAACAAGGAACAAACTTCAATCTTCACCTGCAACTAACAACGCTATAAGAGGGGCTGACCAAAGCGGTAACATAGACAATCAACGGTTTGCTAGGACAAGGTGGGTTAGAGGCTTGGTTCAACAATATAGGAGGCATGATAAGCAAGTGGTAGGTATCGCAGCATAGGCACAGCAAAAGAGCGAGCATCTAGCAAAGCAAAGATAGTAGTGATTTCGAGGGTATGGTCATCTCGCTTGAAATCCCGCAAGGAAGAAGAACGAGTCCATGAAGAAGACAAACGGACGTTGTCGAACGGATCCTCACAAACGCAACGTTATCGGAACCAACCCGAAGAAGCAAACACCGGAAAAAAGCACACACCATGGTAAACAACCAACACATAAGCATGGCATGATGTGCAAACAAATATGATGCATGTCCGGTTTAATGAAGCATGGCATGGCAAAGTGCACAAACAACACTACAAGTTAAGTGAAGCTCAATATGCAACGAGTTGCATATTGACAGAACACCACGTGATTTATTTAGTTCGATCTTGTTTATGTACCCAACAATATTTAATGTTCTTAAACATGGCAAGAGGGGAAGCATAAGAAAATTAAACATTTAGGCAAGTTTAAATGAGGCCGGAAATAACAAACAACAAATCCGGTAAATCCCCATATGCAATTATCAATTTGGTGCAACAACAATTTTAACATTTAAATGTTATTATCATGATGCGAATGACATGTGCAAGTTTATGAAATTTTTATTAAAACTTGACAAGAGCATTATTATGAAGCATTTGACATCATGGTGGAAAGGAAAAGGGTGCCACGACGACGAATCCGAAAATGATGCCACGGCAACATATCGGTTATCCGGTAGCCCACAGGGATACCGGTGCAAAAGGAAGTGAAGGGAGCGTGTCATGCCAGGATGGTGGGGTGCTCCCGATTACGGGGTTCCCACATGTCGGTGGCAAGGCAAAGGAAGGGCAACATGCACCGAACAACTCCGACACGGAGCAAACACGAGAATTTCATACAACATATGCATTCGGTCCACGGGTCATCGTCTCGGCGGTTATACCTTCGAAGGGTGCATTATCGGAATGGATCAAGTTCGTAGAGGGAAGTAGGCGTTCTCGCGACGGCGATAGTGGGAGTAGTCGTTCATGTTCGTTCGGAGAGGTACTCGATGACTCCAACGTCTTCGGAGCGACGGTAGTTGTACACGGTCCATGAGACGTTGATCGTTCGGGGTCCGACTTGCGGTTCTTGCCGACATGAGTGGTACTTGGCATTTTCGTGTAGACGAACTTGGCGCATCCGAAGGGTACTTGACGAATAAGGGTCGTCGTTGTACTTGGTGAAATCCTCGGAGATGGACTTGACACATAAAAGGTCTTCGGTGCCACGGTACTTGTCGGATCATCATGTAGACGTTTTTTTTTGAAGAGGAACTTGTCGCGTCCCAGAATGAGTAAGGAAAAAGTCCTCGTTCAATGAAGCTCGAACTTGACGAAATCCACAAACAGGACTTGGCGCATCCTGGTCTTGGAGAGGCCTATGGAAAAGAACTTGGCGAAAACCCCTGAAGGCGCTGCTCGTTCGATGAAACGGAAAGAAAACAATGGCAGCAGCAGGCATCGCAGACATCGGGCGTGGTCGCCTGCAGACGGCCGGAGATGCAGCAGTAAAAGCAAAACGGCGGTGGCTCCCGAAACTAGACAGCGCGTGGAGGGAGGAGCTCGAGGACGCAAGCGGGGCAGTGGTGCTGGCGATGGTCGAGGACGACGAAAAGGATGGTGCTCTGGGCGCTGGACAGGAGGTCGAGCTGCGAGGCCATGAGAGACGCGGCGCGAAGGACTCGGGCTCCTGGCGCGAGCGGGAACGGGAAGACCGGCGCGGCTCCGGGGTAGCGTGCAGAGGAAGGAGTAGCTCCGGCAGTGGCGGTCGCTGGCAGGCGCAGTAGCGGCATGGGAGGTAAGGAGGCGGCAGAGCAGTCTCGTGGTGCTGGGAGGAAGGAGAGGTTGCGCGGCGGCCAAGGGGCAGCGCTCGGCGGCGTTCGCGGGAGGAGATGGCGATGGGGGTTGCGTGGGATCTGGAGGAAAAGGGGTCGAGAGGATCTGGATCGAGCCGAGGGCTCTGCTCCTCTCTCTAGAGATGTGTGTGGAGGCGGCGCAGGAGGGAGAGGTCGATGGGGAAAGAAGGGGACGAGCAGGGAATGATAGGGTTACAGCGGGGGCGCGGCTCGGCCTTGGGCCACTGGCTGCGGGGAAGGTTGGGCCGAGCGTGGGAGGCCTTGGCCAAATGGGCCACGGGAAAGCAGGCCGCCTGACCGCTGGGCTCTGCTCTCTTCTCTCTCCCTCTAATTTGCTTTAATAGGAAAACAAATAGAGAGAAGAAAAAAATAAAGAGAGGGTAAGGGAAAGAATATTTCAGAAAATAAAATATTCTGGAGCGTCGGAACTTTGCACAAATACAATAAAATGGTTTGGCGATATTTTAGAGATAGAAAAATAATTCAAGTTTGAATTAGATTCAAACTTGAGCCATTTTTGAATCCAACCAAAACAAGTCCAAAGGATCTGAAAATTGGAGGAGGTGGTACTGGCACGGTCTAGAATTTATAGGAAAAGAATGGACATTAATAGAGAAGGGAAAACGGGACTAGCAAAAGACAGCAAAAAGAAGGAAATGAGAAGGCGATGAGGCATGGGACGAAGGCATGGGGAAATATTTTGCAAGTGTGTTAAGGTAATTCCACATAATTGGAATATTGACTATAGCTCTCTAAATATCGAGAGGATATGTTGTAAAGAGAATCACCATGTGAGTTCCCTCAGTTTAAATGGACTGAAAATCCATACGATTTATTTATTTGATTTGAGATGCAAAGATTAAAGACATGATGACATGATGCAAATGCACATGATGCAAAGATGAAAACGATGAACCAAACAAATCACACGACGAAACCCGGAAACATGGAAGGCATCTGAAGCTCCGGTCTTGGGGCGTTACAGCACTCCACCACTACGAGAGGATCTCGTCCCGAGATCTAGAATGACACCAGAGGAAAAAAAAGGAAGAAAAAGAGAATAGGTAAGGCTAAGTTGCTTCTTTGACAAATGAGTGAGACCAAAGAACCTTGAAAAGGTTAAGCCATTTCGAGAAAAAGAATAACGGAGATGACAAATTTGAAAACACTCCGTTAGAAAAGAGGGACAAAGAACATTGCGAAAAACCTTGAGGTTGAAGGGCAAGATGTATATTGAAACCACTCCGGTTAAAACAAGATAGAGAAGGATTAAGAATGATATAATTTGAGCAGCACTCCGTTTGAGAAGGGAGGCAAAACTTGGCAGAATAGGAAAAATTCGAAAAGCAGGCATGACACTCCGGTTAAAAGGATAAGCACGACCAAAACATGGTCCTGACAGAATGAAAAGATGGGTTGAAGGGAGCAACATCACAAAGCCTCTGGAACAAAATTAAGAATGGAATGTAATGAACGAAGGGAAACAAGGTCTCGAGGTAGCACATTTACAACAAATGCTAGAACGGAGTTGTTGGAAAACCCACAATGAAAAGAATAAGCTTGATATGGTCTTAAGGACTACATCTCTTATTATGAGGTGACAACCTGCCACTCACGGAAAAAGAATTGGATTGATATGAACAAATTGGGGAGAAAGTATTATCGCACCGGAAAGGATAAATGAAGAAATTGGATCATTGATAAACACCATGAGAGCGACAATCCTTACAGGAAAGCTTTAGGTGAAATATAATCCAAGATAACTCCAACAAAGAGATTGATTGATTGAGAAGAGCTCATGCTCGAAGAAATTGATGGGTTGAAAAGATGACTTGAGCGAAGAGAAAATGATGGATTTAAATATGTCACTCTTGGAAAACTTGTGATCCATGAAACACGAAGGGAAATTATCAAAATGACATAACACCACCTTAAAAATGACATAACGAAAGGAAATCTTGATGAACACTTCGAGAAGGAATTAAATCCTTGATGAACCACCATGTAGAACCTCTATGAAGAACTCCGGCAACAAAAGAATAATCACACGAAAGGAAAGAGAAGTTGAAAACACAAGGTGAGGACTTGCAATGATTAGATGGATCTCCGCGATGAAATAATTGAAATAACTTTGAGCTCCAGAAAGAAAGATGGACAACTTGAATCGAGAATATGATGAACCTCCGGAATAGGGAATTAATCACCTGAATAAACAAGAATAAGGATTACGTTATGCGTATCCTTCGATTTAAATTGATGAAAAGCAATGGATTTGGCATACTACTTATTCTCGTAGAAAGGATTGAGATAGATATAGTACAAACTTGAGAATGCCTTCGATGATCCACCGGTAGGATTTGAAGGAACAGAAGTATGATAACGTAAGAAGAGGAATCTTGAACAAACCACCGGTAGAATTGGAAAGAAAGAGTCCATTGATAATATAACGAAGGAAGAAGAATGTTGGAAGAGACACCGGTAGAATTAAAAGACTTGAATGAGATAACATCCTCGAAAGAGCTTGAACGAATGTAGAGTGGAAACACGAATCTTCGAGATATCTTGAACACTCCGGAACAATAAATAGCGAGAAGTGGAATGATAAAGAGGTGCACCGGTAAGAAAAGGCATTTGAAATGAGGAGAAAGATATGATCAATAACGCTTGAATTTAAACACCGGAGAAGAAAATGAGTGAAGGTTAACGAACTTGAAGCTCCGTTAGTATCTTCATGAGCATCACCGGATAAGAATATTGAAAGAAAAGAAAGAAGAGACTCCACATCAATAAGATGGATACTTGATTAAGAAATCTGAGTCCTCAAAGAAAAATGGGTGGGTGGGCGGGAAAACAATGAAAATTTGTGATGGATGGAACGAACACCGTTGAGAAAGCTGAGATTAGATCTTGCGGATGTTGAAATGTTCGGATCCACTTGAAGAGAAACACACAGGTTGAAAAGGATTGACATGACAGTCTCGATTATCAAGAAGGATTAGTATTCACATAGGAATATGAGAACACCGCTTAGGAAAGGTATGGAATCAACATTTGACTTCGAAGCAACTCGAATACCACAACTCAAAACCAAAAACAAAGGATTGGCTTGCGGAATAAGCCGGAACAAACATATGATAGAGATCTTGTCTGAAGTTTTCGTGGTGGGGCCTACACGGGCTCGATCGTACTTCACCATCATGTACAAGGCAGTGCACATGACATATGAAGCGTCCCCGAGTCGGCATAGCCAAGGACTCTTTAAGACACAACGAGACCACTGTAAAACCGACCGTGAATAGGCGGACCACTAGACGTCAAACCCCAATGTCATATCATACATCTGTCGGAAAGATATCCTAAGAGCTACTTGATTCCCACCTATGAAACTCCCGAAATTTTCCGGTTATGCAATCAGGTGTTGGGGATACAGGGGAAGCATAATATCTCACCCAAATCTAGCAAATCCTACATCCAGCTGTATCCATCCTTCAACACATAACCAAGAAACCTTCGGAAATTGTCTACCTCAACCTTCGAAAAGCATCCATTATACAAGTTATGGCGATACTCCCGAACTCCCGCCCCAGTACTGGGTGGCGTCGAGGTTATCTCACCAACGAACTGCATAAAAGAGATTTTCGATGTCGGCGTACTAAACTCAGGTATTCCAGAACTACAACGATAATATTATGACGACAACACCTCGGAGCTCAACTCCCCGGGACACTTCCACAAAACCCCTGACAGGAGGCACCAAGACAATGTTCTCGTCATAAAACCATTGGAACGATTCCAAGATACCCGCGTGATCCTAAATTTTTTTAGTGAAATTTGAGAAGAGAAGAGTCAAAACTCTACGTCAGGATGCCTTACCAGAGCGATGAGGAGACTGGGAAGTAAAAAGAATTCCTAAACTCTCCGATATATAGTTCCTAAATGACTCAAAACATTTTTCTAGACACAACTCGGCCGCTAAAAACGATCAAGCAATGGGGCTCCTAAGGTCGGGGAAGGCTCTTATTACCAACTTGTAACGCCCTCGATGCGGCTATATCTCCCACGTGTCGAAGCACGACTTAGAGGCATAACCGCATTGAAAGCAATGTCACAAGTGAGGTAATATTCACACAACCCATGTAAAATAATAAGGGAAAGAGATACATAGTTGGCTTACAATCGCCACTTCACACAATTACATGAATAAATCATTACATCAACCAGCTACACACAAGGTCCGACTACGGAACCAAAAAAAAGAAGAACCCCAAATGCGACAAAGGTCCCCGATCGACCCCAACTGGGCTCCACTACTGATCATCTAGAACGAAAACAACACAAAGGACAGATCTTCATAGAGCTCCTCCTTGAGCTTGGTTGCGTCATCTGCACGGACTCATCGGCACCTGCAAGCTGGTTTTGGAAGTATCCGTGAGCCACAGGGACTCAACAATCTCGCACCCTCACGACCAAGACTATTTAAGCTTATGGGTAAGGTAAAGGTATGAGGTGGAGCTGCAGCAAGCGACTAGCATATATAGTGGCTAACATACGCAAAAGAGAGCGAGAAGAGAAGGCAAAGCACGGTCGAGAATCTATGATCAAGAAGTGATCCTAGAACAACCTACGTCAAGCATAACTCCAACACCGTGTTCACTTCTCGGACTCCGCCGAGAAGAGACCATCACGGTAACACATGCGGTTGATGCATTTTAATTAAGGTCAACTTCAGGTTTTCTACAACTGGACGTTAACAAATTCCCATCTGCCCATAACCGCAGGCACGGCTTTCGAAAGTTCAAATCGCTGCAGGGGTGTCCCAACTTAGCCCATGACAAGCTCTCACGGTCAACGAAGGAATAGACCTCCTCCCGAGATGTTCCGATCAGACTTGGTATCCCGGTACTCCAAGACATCCTCGACAATGGTAAAACATGTCCAGCAAGGCCGCCCGATGCACCGACATCCTGATAGGAGCTGCACATATCTCGTTCTCAGGGCAACACCGGATGAGCGCTCCGTACAACTAAAACCAGCCCTCAAGTTTCCCCGAGGTGGCGCTGCAAAGGACTCTAGTTCGGACCAACACTTAGACAAGCACTGGCCCGGGGGGGGGGGGGTTAAAATAAAGATGCCCCTCGGGATGCGCGACTCCCAAGGGAAAAAGGCTAGGTGGCGAATGGTAAAACCAAGGTTGGGCCTTGCTGGAGGAGTTTTATTTAAGGTGAACTGTCAAGGGGTTCCCATTATAACCCAACCGCGTAAGGAACGCAAAATCCAGGAACATAACACCGATATGACGGAAACTAGGGCGGCAAGAGTGGAACAAAACACCAGGCATAAGGCCGAGCCTTCCACCCTTTACCAAGTATATAGATGCATTAATTAAATTAGATATATTGTGATATCCCAACAAGTAAACATGTTCCAATAAGGAACAACATCTCCATGTTCCAACAAGGAACAAACTTCAATCTTCACCTCCAACTAACAACGCTATAAGAGGGGCTGAGCATAGCGGTAACATAGACAATCAACGGTTTGCTAGGACAAGGTGGGTTAGAGGCTTGGTTCAACAATATAGGAGGCATGATAAGCAAGTGGTAGGTATCGCAGCATAGGCATAGCAAAAGAGCGAGCATCTAGCAAAGCAAAGATAGTAGTGATTTCGAGGGTATGGTCATTTTGCCTGAAATCCCGCAAGGAAGAAGAATGAGTCCATGAAGAAGACAAACAGACGTTGTCGAACGGATCCTCACAAATGCAACGTTATCGGAACCAACCCAAAGAAGCAAACACCGGAAAAAAAGCACACAACATGGTAAACAACCAACACATAAGCATGGCATGATGCGCAAACAAATATGATGCATCTCCGGTTTAATGAAGCATGGCATGGCAAAGTGCACAAACAACACTACAAGTTAAGTGGAGCTCAATATGCAACGAGTTGCATATTGACGGAACACCACGTGATTTATTTAGTTCGATCTTGTTTATGTACCCAACAATATTAAATGTTCTTAAACATGGCAAGAGGGGAAGCATAAGAAAATTAAACATTTAGGCAAGTTTAAATGAGGCCGGAAATAACAAACAACAAATTCGGTAAATCCCCATATGCAATTATCAATTTGGTGCAACAACAATTTTAACATTTAAATGTTATTATCATGATGCGAATGACATGTGCAAGTTTATGCAATTTTTATTAAAACTTGACAACAGCATTATTATGAAACATTTGACATCGTGGTGGAAAGGAAAAGGGTGCCACGACGACGAATCCGAAAATGATGCCACGACAACATATCGGTTATCCGGTAGCCCACGGGGATACCGGTGCAAAAGGAAGTGAAGGGAGCGTGTCATGCCAGGATGGTGGGGTGCTCCCGATTACGGGGTTCCCACATGTCGGTGGCAAGGCAAAAGAGGGGCAACGTGCACCGAACAACTCCGACACGGAGCAAACACGAGCATTTCATACAACATATGCATTCGGTCCACGGGTCATCGTCTCGGCGATTATACCTTCGAGGGTGCATTATCGGAATGGATCAAGTTCGTAGAGGGAAGTAGGCGTTCTCGCGACGGCGGTAGTGGGAGTAGTCGTTCACGTTCGTTCGGAGAGGTACTCGATGACTCCAACATCTTCGGAGAGACGGTAGTTGTACACAGTCCATGAGACGTCGATCGTTCGGGGTCCGACTTGCGGTTCTTGCCGACATGAGTGGTACTTGGCATTTTCATGTCGACGAACTTGGCGCATCCGAAGGGTACTTGACGAATAAGGGTCGTCTGTCACATCCCTAGTCTCGTATGACTTAGACTAGCTAGCCATTTGTGCATCATATTTAAATTTCATTTAAATTTGAAATGAGGATTGGTGGAACCCTCAGAATCATTTTTGAAAATGACCCAAATAAAAATTTCTCCAAAAGGATCCAAGAAAATGCTCATGATGCCCTCTGAAAATATTGGACAGAGATAAAAATCAAAACAATATTTTTAGGAGCTCATGGATATTTATTTTGGCCATTTGGATTAATTCGATAAATATTTGCATTGGAAATATATTTCTATATATATGAAATATGGTCCAAAAATTATGCCATTTATAAAGAAGCTCTGGAATAATATATCTAGCTCCTGCAAAAATTGGCATAAGGTAATAAATTGATTTAGTATTTTATTAAATCAAAACAATGTCAGAAAAATTAGAAAACAAAAATAAAAAGAAGGAGGGGCTTACCTGGGGCTCCCCCCCCTGTGCAGCCCAGCCGCAGCAGGTCGGCCCAGCCAGCAGGCGGCCCAGCCCACCTGGCCCCCCCTCCTCTGTCGTCTTCCCGACAGGGGGACGGCGCGTGCCCGGCGCGCGCGCGCGCCACCGCGCCACGCCACCTCCCTCCTTGCTTGCCTGGAGCCTCCTCGTCGCCCTGGGACGCCGGACGACGCCACGCAGCCCCCCGTACCCTCTCACTCTCCCCCCCCCCGATTCTTCCTCTCCTCTCCCTCGCTCTCTCTCTCCCGTGTCCGAACGCGTCGGTCGCCGCCGTTCGCCATAGCCATCGCCACCGGTCTCCCCTCGCCTCCCCGACACGCGCAGGAGCTCCGCCCCCTCGCCCTGAAGCTCCCCGTCAAGCCGTGCCCCTCCGGACGCCCCGTGGAGCCGCCGCCGTCGTATTTTCCATCGCCGGCCGCCGTGGATCCCCATCGACGCTCCGGCCGCTTCAGTGCGTCCCCGAGCCCACTTCGACTGCCGCTGCAACCGCGGTGAGCTCCGCCACCGCTTCCCCCTCCCCGTTTAACTGCCCGCACGCCGTAGCACCGTTCCCCACCACGGCCGAAGCCTCTCGCCGCCGTCCATGTCGCCGTCGCCGTCTCGGCCCGCCTCCGCCCAAACTAAGCACCCTAGCGTGCTCCCGGTGCCACGAGGGTGCCGCCGAGCCCCTCAGGTGGCCTCCCCGTGCCCCGCAGCCCGTTCTCGCTCGAAGCCGAGCTCCGGCCGCCGCCGCGAGCCTTGCTCCGGCGAGCTCCGGCCTCCCCCGCTACTTCCACCTGCCCTACCAGATGCGCGAGAGCCCGGGCTACGCCCCGGTGCTCTCAGACGTCGTCCCCGTGGCCTGTGGCGCGGACTCCGCCGCGTCCAGAGGTCGCCGGCGGCGAGCCCCGTTGCCTGAGCCCTGCCATGTGGGCCCGGCCCATCAGGTGATTAGCTTAGTGCTAATCACCGCTTAATTAACCCCCCCTGACACTGACAGTGGGCCCCAGCGCCACTAACTTCTAATTAGGATTAAATTAACCCCTGTTTAACCCCCCTATCACTGACGTGTGGGCCCCACACGTCAGGTTTGACCTGGACCAGCCCAGTTGACTGTTGACGTCATGCTTACTCAATGCTGACGCAATATATAATTTCTGGATTTAAATTAAATCAGGAAATTCCAGAAATTGATTTAAACTTCAAAAATTCATAACAATTCAACCGTAGCTCAGATTAAAATAATTTATATATGAAAAATTATCAGAAAAATGCAACCTTTCCATCTGTACTAGTTTCATGCATGAAAAACCAACTTATACGTGCTGAATATGGGAAAACACATTATGGCATATATAAGAGACTTAATTTAGTAATGCATTTGAACCTTTGGTTCAAATGGACTTCAAACCAAATGTTTACTAGTTGCATTAGCTCAAACAGCATCACATCTACATGCCATGTTCATGCATCATATTGTTGCATATGATTGTGTATTGATTGCCGGCACCGTTCCTTCTCGATAGGTCCTGCTCCGGAGACGTTCGAGAGTACCTGTCTGTGAAGCAGTGCCTCCCTTGTTGATTTACCAGGCAAGCAAACCCCCTTGTTCATTTCAATAAAACCCTACTCTCTCGCTCCTGCTCTCAGTTATTGCATTAGGACAACAACGGTTCATCTGCTACTTTGTGCTGCGGTAGTTGAACCCATTCCTCTGCATGACCTGTCATTGCCACAGTAAATAGTTGAAACCCACTAGCATGTGTAGGAGTTGATTGAAGCCACTGATGTGTTCCTACCATGCTATGCCTGCTATTGCTTAGAGTTGTGTCAGGTCTGATTCATTGGGAATGAATTGGAGTGTTACGATATGTTCTGATGCTGAGAGTGAAGTGTGTGAACACGATTTGGTAAAGGTAGCGGTGAGAGGCCATGTAGGAGTACATGGTGGGTTGTCTCACTGGAACCGTCCTTAAGCACTGAGTTCTATGTATGTTGTCCAATGACTCGATACTACCACACATTGGAATGCTTAAGTGCCCCTCTCGACTTATTAGCCAACTTGATCTCTGTCCAGGAGTCGCAACTAGTTTCTGGTGTTTGTAGGTAGTGCTATTTTTCTACCAAGTGGCACCCGGCAGGGTGGGCTTGGGACAGACTAGGCACACGTGGCACGGTGTACCAAGTGGCACCCGGATGGTGGGCTTGGGAACCCTGCTCACATCGTTTGGGGCCGTGAGTGACACCCCGGCCGGATCTCCTTGCGGATGGAACCCGAATAGGCGATAAACCTGGACTAGAGTCTTGTGTGGTTAGTCAGGTCGTGGCCGACACCCTCGCCAGGCTTCCGCTTGAAGGTTGCCGAGATACATGATGTGTACATGGCGGTAAGTGGCGAGAGCGTGTGTGAAGAATTACACCCCTGCAGGGTTAACATGATCTATTCGAATAGCCGGGTCCGCGGTTATGGACTTCTTGGATGCTTACATGGTACATAGACAACCTGAAGTGGATACTCTAAAATGCTCAAGACAAGTGTGAGTGCTATGGATGGCCTTCTCGTAGGGAGACGGGGATGAATCCATAGTAGTGTATTGTATGGTGATTAGTGGACTCGTGTACGTTGTTTCACCTCAAGAGTTTCTGGTAGTCGTAGAACAGGATAGCCACAGAGTCAAAGCTGGCTTGCTGCAACTAAACCCCACATTACCTCTTGATACAGATGCATGTATGATAGGATCTGATGTAAGTCTTGCTGAGTACCTTTGTACTCATGTTGCTTTATTTATATTTTTGCAGCGGAGACTTCGGTTTTACTAGGGTTCTCATGGACTTCGACTAGTAGCTAGTACCTCAGCTACGATCTTGATCGGATGTTGTAGATAGTCAGGCTCTTCAGCCTTTTTCATTTGTAGATGTCTGTACCCAGACATGTAATGCTTCCGCTTGTTGCTTGTATGCTCTGTATGATGGGTTTTGTGACCCCTGTTTGCAATAAATGCTATGATGGCTCTTCTGAGCCTTTATCTATATAAGTTGTTGAGTTATGCTGTGATGCCATGTTGTACAGCACATACTTGCATGTTATGCGTACATGTAATGTGTATTGCTATGTGTGGGATCTGACTATCTAGTTGTTTATCCTTAGTAGCCTCTCTTACCGGGAAATGTCTCCTAGTGCTTCCACTGAGCCCTGGTAGCTTGCTACTGCTCCGGAACACTTAGGCTGGCCGGCATGTGTCCTTCTTCGATCCTGTGTCTGTCCCTTCGGGGAAATGTCACGCGATGAATACCGGAGTCCTGCTAGCCCGCTACAGCCCGGTTCACCGGAGTCCTGTTAGCCCAGTGCTACAGCCTGGATTCACTCGCTGATGACCGACACGTTCGATGCTGGGTCATGGATGCCTGTCCCTGTAAGTTAGTGCCACTTTGGGTTTACGACTAGCCATGTCAGCCCGGGCTCTTTATCATATGGATGCTAGCAACACCATCATATACATGTGCCAAAAGGCGCAAACGGTCTCGGGGAAAAGTAAGGCGACACCCATGGGGATACCGTGCGTGAGGCCGCAAAGTGATATGAGGTGTTACATGCTAGATCGATGTGGCATTGAGTCGGGGTCCTGACAGCGCTGGTATCAGAGCTTGACTGCCTGTAGGATTACCAAGCCAAACTGGTCGAAGTTGAGTCTAGAAATCTTTTAGTTATATAAGGGAATTGATTGTGGGAAGGAACGTAAGGCTCTTTTTACTCCTTATACCTCATGGCCTTCTGATATGAGTCATCCTATCTTTCCTACGGGGTTAAGGAACTAGGTTTTCTCTTCCGTCTATCAGGATCACGTGTTACTACTCCGTAGTCCCATAGGATTGGTTGATCAGAGTCATATCCCAGTTTTGAGTATTTCCGGTGTAGTCTGCTTAGTATGATCTCAGAACCTTGAGTAATGCTGATGAGTATGTTACCACCCCATTTTTAGTAGGATGTCTCATTCTGAGCATTTTACTGTCGTTATGCTGCCGAAATTTCCCTAGGAGTTCGATAGATACTAACTTCTTGTCCTACATTCTTCAGTCCATAGTTGATATTGATTCCGTCCTTGGTTTCGTTCTCAGGATGTCATCAGCTAAGCGAAGTTCTATTGTTCGTAGCCAGAACCACGGAGATGGTAGGAATGAGGATCCTCCTGACCAGCCTTCGTTGACAGAGTTCATGTTAGAAATGGAGAGGAACAAGCGTGAGTCCAACCGCTTGTTGGCACGTATCGAGGAGAACACCGCACATCAGTTCAAAGGGTCTGCTACCATTCATGACTTCATTCGTTTGCACCCACCTACCTTTCATCATTCCATCGAGCCACTCGATGCAGATGACTGGCTCCGTAGCATCACTCATAAGCTGCGTTCCGCGAACGTAGCTGAAGATGACAAGGTCACTTATGCCACATACCACCTGGAAGGTCCTGCTAGTCTTTGGTGGCAGAACTATGAGGCTATGCTTCCAGCTAGCCAGATTCCTACTTGGAGGGATTTCACTGAGGCTTTTCGCGAGCATCACATTCCCCAGGCCCTCATTGATCGCAAGAGAGAAGAGTTCTGCAGTTTCACCCAGAGTAAGATGGCTGTTGATGCTTATAGCAGAGAGTTCGAGAACCTTGCCCGCTATGCCACAGAAGAAGTGTCCACGGACGCCAAGAAGCAAGCTAGGTTCCGGAAGGGTCTCAACCCCAAGTTGCGCCGTGATCTCCACCTGCATCATTGTGATACATTCCAAGCCCTTGTGAACAAGGCCATCAATGCAGAGACAGCTCAGCTCACTTACGAGGAGTCTCGTAAGCACACCCGTAATTTGGGATCTTCCTCTGGCTCTAGTTCCCAGAAGCGCCGGATTTGGGTTCCAAACTCTGCTCTTCCTTCTGGATATACGCCGGGCCATCCTCTGTGGTGCCTTCCCCAGCTCAGTCGTATATTCCACCCTTGTCTACTGGTAGACCGTTTGTCAGTGCGGGTCCACGTCCAACCTCAGGGACTTGCTTCACATGCGGGAAGCCAGGACATTATGCACGTGACTGCTCTCAGACTAGTTATGCTCCACCCAAGGCCGAGAAGACTGTTGGCTGTATTAAGCCATCACGCAAGATGAACAGTGTTAAGTCAGCCCCCACTGAACGTGGACGTGTGCATCACGTCTCAGCTAAAGACGCTCATGATGATCCAGATGTCGTTCTTGGTACACTCCTTGTCAATTGTCACCCAGCATCAGTTCTATTCGATACTGGAGCATCTCACTCCTTCATTTCTGAAGGCTATGCTCGTTTGCACGACATGTCATTTTGTGATATGCCAACTCCTCTAGTCATCCTAACTCCTGGATCCAAATGGCAAACCTCTAGTGTAAGCCATGGTAATGAAATCCTTGTTGACAGACTTGTATTCCTTGCATCACTTGTAGCCCTCAAGTCCTCAGATATTAACATCATCTTGGGTATGGACTGGATGACAGCTCATCATGCCAAGATTGATTGTTACACCAGATCTGTTCAGCTTACACACCCATCTGGCAAGATAGTCACTGTCTCCACTAGAGTTGCAAAGCGTCAGCTCTATTCTCTTAATGCCAGCCCTCTTCCAGACCTTGAAGATATCCCGGTAGTCCGTGACTTTCCGGATGTCTTTCCAGAAGAACTGCCAGGTGTTCCACCTGACAGAGATGTAGAGTTCGTCATAGATCTTATCCCAGGAACAGCTCCAATCTCCCGGAGACCTTACAAGATGGCACCCCTAGAACTAGCCGAGCTTAAGAAACAACTCGATGAGTCCTTGCAAAAGGGTTTCATTCGTCCTAGTTCTTCTCCTTGGGCTTGCCCCGTCCTCTTTGTCAAGAAGAAAGACGGTACGGACCGGATGGTCGTTGATTATCGTCCCGTTAATTTGGTCACGATAAAGAACAAGTATCCGCTCCCCAGGATCAACGACCTGTATGATCAGCTCGCTGGATCCTCAGTCTTCTCCAAGATGGATTTAAGGTTAGGATACCACCAAATCAAAATCAGAAACGGGGACATTCCCAAGACAGCTTTTGTCACTCGTTATGGTCAGTACGAGTACACCGTCATGTCCTTTGGTCTAACCAATGCCCCAGCTACATTCTCCCGCTTGATGAACTCGATCTTCATGGAGTACTTAGATAAGTTCGTCGTGGTTTACCTCGATGATATTCTTATTTACTCGAAGAACGAGGAAGAGCATGCCGAACATCTTAGACTTGTATTAGAAAAACTCAGAGAGCACCGCCTTTATGCCAAGTTCTCCAAGTGTGAATTTTGGTTGTCAGAAGTGACCTACTTAGGCCACGTAATCTCTGGTAAGGGCATTGCTGTCAATCCCGAGAGAGTTCAAGCCATTCTCGATTGGACTCCACCTGAGACTGTTAAACAAGTTAGGAGTTTCCTTGGTCTAGCCAGCTATTGTCGCCGCTTTGTTGAAAACTTCTCCAAAGTAGCCAAACCCCTCACAGAACTTCTCAAGAAAGATAAAAAGTTTGAGTGGTCCCCACAGTGTGAGTACAGTTTTCAGGAACTGAAAAGACGCCTGACTTCTGCTCCCATACTTGTGCCACCGGATTTCACTAAAGACTTTATTATCTACTGCGACGCCTCACGACAGGGACTAGGTTGCATTCTTATGCAGGATCGTCATGTGATTGCCTATGCATCTCGACAGTTGCATCCACATGAGGAGAATTATCCTACACATGATCTAGAGCTTGCAGCCGTAGTCTATGCACTCAAGACCTGTTTTTTTTTT